>NC_039254.1:20540746-20840746 GCF_003368295.1 Carassius auratus
GTAATGTCACAGCTTCCACATCCTCTCAACGCAAAAGCCTATTCGCGCTCGTGATTCTTTAGCTCCGCCCACACATCACGCCTCCAGTCGGTCGTGTTTTTCCGGGAAAAATCGGTACAGACTATCTTTCTCTTATGAATATAATAAAACTAAAGACTTTTTGGATTTATGAAGGATGCAGTACTACTCTATATGTACTCAAGATTAACAGGATATTGAGTGAAAACGAGCATTTCACCCCCCCCCCCCCCTTTAATCAGCTAATTAACTCAAAAAACACCTGCAAAGCATTTTAATGGTCTCTCAGTCTAGTTCTGTATGCTATACAATCATGGGGAAGACTGTGGACTTGACAGTTGTCCATAAGATGACCTTTGACATCTTGCACAAGGAGGGCAAACTACAAAAGGTCATTGCAAAAGAGGCTGGATGTTCGCAGAGCTCTGTGTTCAAGCACATTAATAGAGTGGCGAAGGGAAGGAAAAGATGTGGTAGAAAAAAGTGCACAAGCAGTAGGGATAACCGCACCCTGGATAGGATTGTGAAACAAAACCCATTCAAAAATGTGGGGGAGATTCACAAAGAGTGGACTGCAGTTGGAGTCATTGCTTCAAGAACCACTACGCACAGACATATACAAGACATGGGTTTTAGCTGTCGCATTCCTTGTGTCAAACCACTCTTGTTCAACAGACAGTGTCAGAAGCGTCTCGCTTCAAAAAGGACTGGACTGTTGCTGAGTGGTCCAAAGTTATGTTCTCTGATGATATAATATATATGAGAGTTATTTTCTCTTTATATGCCTCCACTTGGTTCCATCTTTGGTTTAGACCTTGATGTTGCTTGCCTCTTTTATGTTAAAGCATGGATGCCCCTAATTTTTTAAAGTTTTTATTTAAATGTAATTTATTTACTTTTTAAAGTATGAGAGTAAAACAACGAGTGTGGTGTTTACCCCTTCTGATTGTCAGAGTATACCAAACTTAAATCTTGTATTCTTGCATCTTATGTCAGGCCGTATGTGAAAAATCTGGGTGTCTGTGTGCTACAATAGGCTGTTCTACCTGCCTGTTAACCTATGTATTCACATACCTCAGACCATAGACATGATATGTCATTCCATTACACTATTGCAGACAGAGCAATAACAGAAGGTGTTATTGTTGTAATATAATGCGCTTTGTACTGTAATGTTTTCTCACTGGTGAATGAGACATGAGCTAATCCAGTAGCGTTCCATTCAACCATCCACCTATGCCATCTCTCATCGTGTCACTGGTTAGCCTCTAGTCTGCCTGTACATGTTCATGTGTTTTGGAGGAGAGTGATTTGCAGGGAGGGTGGGATCTTATGCTTTTGATTCTAGCTTGCTACTGCTAGCCTCAAGCCTACAAATTCTAAAAAGACTGCTGCATGTTTCAGAGTGAAGACGTTTCTCATGAGATGAAATGTTTATCATAAAACAATCACAATACATAAAACAATCTTTATATATTTTAGAACATGTCACTTATACTTTAAATAAAAAATAAATAAATAAAATAAATAAATAAATAAAGAGTTAACAGATTACCGTATTTTCCAGAATATAAATTTCACTTCATTTCATGGTTTGGCTAGTCCTGCAATTTATAGTCAGGTGCGACTTATCAAAATTAATTTGACATGAACTGAGAGAAATGAACCAAGAGAAAACATTACCGTCTACAGCTGCGAGAGGGCACTCTATGCTGGTCACTGCTCCTGTAGCCTACACTGAACAGCACAGAGTGCCCTCTCGCGGCTGTAGACGGTAATGTTTTCTCTTGGTTTTTGGTTCTAAATAAATGCGACTTATAGTCCAGTGTGACTTATATATGTTTTTTTTCCTCATGATGACATATTTTTGGACTGACTATATGGTTAGGGTTGAGATTAGGGTTTGGTTTAGGGTTACTTGAATGTAATTATGCATAATGTTTTGTTATTATAATAATGAGTACATGTGTAACAAGGACACCATAAATTAAAGTGATACCAAATATTAAATGTGAAAATGGGTTCAACTACAAAAAAAAAATAAAAAATAATAATTGTTCAGGAACCCATGATATAGGAGATAGGGAGCAATTCAGAAAGTATAAATATGCTTTAATTTGTGGTGAATTCGCTTAATGCAATATCACACCTGCATGCACACCTCCTACTCATGTGATATTGCTAAGCATTATGAAGCAGGTCATACAATTTGATAGCCTCGAAAAACAGCACTGACGAGAAGAGATGATAAAGGTGCCATGCACCAATGTATATTCTTTATAGAATAATTATTTATAGACTACACATCATAACTACCAAAAATGTATTTATCACAGGCTACTGACTGAGCTAAGGTTTTATGATCTATGCATGAAAATATTAAGTGAGAGAGGCAGATAAAGTTTAAAACAAGGTCAAGCAAGTGCTTGCCTAACTTATCAATAAGAACAGATGCAAGAAAAGAAAATCTGACCTTGACAGTCAAAACTAAATAACAATGTATCTGGAAAATATCATTATTTGCAGTCTCTCTTTTCTCTTGCTCTCAGAGTAGCCTCTTTTCCCAAAGACACAGAAAGCACTGCTGAATGAGCTTTACTGTCTGTTCCATGTATGGTCTTTCTCTCCCATCAGACAGTAATTTGCTATTTCTTGGTACTTTTCTTCATTAAGACAACAAAAGGCCATTTCTCATAGAGCTTGCAAGCCCTTACACAAAGGAGCAACAGCCTTTCAGACATGCCCCAGATGTGACCGGCTCTATTCAATCATTCATACAATTACCTTGTTCGCTGCTTACACCAAAGAAGCGTGCTTTTTAGGAATAACTTTTTGATAATAAATTATATATTTATATGTCTCACCAACAAGCAAGATATGAGATACTGTATGGTTTAAACTCAACATTTTATTTTACATTTTATTACCTTTTTCAGCATGTTCATTTAATTCGAATTTTTTTTTTTTTTTTTACATTCATTTCCCTGACATTAATTTATCTTTTTAGAAAATCCTTTCCATTTTATTTGTAACAATTCAAGCCTTTCTTAAAATACTTGAAAGGAATATTTTCTGTGGAATCTACATTAGTATCAAGAAATGTAAAATTGTCTTTCAGTTTTAAAATGTTTGTATAGTAATTAATTAACTGCAACTGAAGATGAAAGCTTTGTTTTAGAAGACTGTTTCTAACTGAGCCGGTGCAATGTGGTAGACTTGTAATACCAACATGATTTTAGGAACACGGAAAACAACTTACTGGCATCATTCCTTTAGTCAACTGCTGGATGTCACTCCAAGGCAAGACTCACAAAAGGCCCTTATGGGACAGTTAAGGTTTACATGAGTATCACATCTAAACCTTCATTGTTGGATTTCCTGACACTGGTGTGAAAAAAAAATGAAAATATTAAACAGCTGACAGATTACTACAGGCCTTTTTGCAGCAGCAGCAACAGCAGCAGCAGACAAACAGTAAGAAAATTAATGAAGGACAGAACCTCAACTAAATAGAGTCATCCTTGTGACAAGGTCTATTGGTCTACAATTAAAAGGGACTGATATACAAAACAAAAAGTCCCTATTAAAGCATTAGATCATCTGAAAAAATGTAGCTTTTTATTTCTTCATTTTGAAGAATTGTACTTTTTGGTCTTGTCCATGCAATTACTATAATAGGTACTAACACTTCATGCTTCAAAAAGAACCAAAAAAGCACATTAAAAGTATTAAGTAGTCTACATCTCAAACAAATTTAAATAAGAAATAATGTACATCAGCAAGTTATTATTACAAAGACAGGGTGAGTAAGGTCCTTTACCACCCTGAATGTTTCAAAAAACGGTTTTGTAACAACCAATGTAATTCTGCTTTGTGTGTGCATGCGTGTGTTCCTTTTGTCCCATGGGGTGGTATTTCAATCTGTGATTACAGTGACAATTTATTTGTATTTATTTTATTTATTTATTTTTTTGGGGGGGGGGGTGATGATGATAGATGTGGGCACAATGTGAAAAACAGCAGGTTTGGAGAAATCCTATGAAAATGAGTGAAAATAAGCTAGTTCAGTGCACACCCTGACAGCTCTGTGCTGGGGCAGCACCCTGTTGTGATGCCCTAGGCAGCTGCCTATATCGCCTATGGCATTGCATGTTCTTCTTCCATGCAACACAAAGAGAGAAGTCACGGAGGTCATTCACGCTTCTCTTTTCCATAAAATAAATGCAAACTGGGACTAAGGCTGTCAGGCTCTGAAAATTACCATTCAAAATATGGTTTGGAATGACATGAGAATGATTTATGAGCTATGAATTGTGGCATAATATAATGCCACAATAATATAATAAAGTATTCCATTAACGAAAAAAATAATTATCTTTGCATTATTGTCATAAAGTATGGCACATCCTCCCTGTTTGCTGTATTTACTGTACAAGGATAGCTACTCAAATATTTGCTTATCTGAACTTGTGAAGCTACTGCGCTGTGCACAGTGCCATTTGCAGCTCTGTCAGGTCCCTAATGCCCTGTAAATATTGATAATCTAGCACTGTTCCAGAGGCTGGTATTCTTTAAGCCTCATCTTACTGCGTAAAAGCAGCTCAACCAAAGCAACTTAAAGTTGACCTCATTTTACTAGCTAATAAACAAGCCAGAAAAACTTCACAATGGAACAAAAAGCCCGGCCCTAAACAAAAGAATTGATTGAATAATTTCAAATGTTAAAAGTGCATAAAGTAGGTCTAATCATTATGAATCATTTAGAAATTAAACAATTACAGTTAATATTATATCAAATCAAATATAATATAAATTATTGGTTCTGTAAAGCCACATTAACTTATGAGATCACATTCAAGCATTTTAAGAAGCTCTCAGAATCTTTTTTATTGCATTTTTCTGAACACATTTTAAGGATAAAATAAGTTAAATATATTTTCTATTTATCAAAATATACAAACATGGTAAAAAAAAAAAAACTTTCTGAATTACTTTAAAAAAAAAGTGAGATATTATGCAATAAATATTATGCAAGCTACATTATTTGTATTAATACTATGGTACCCATGCTGATGAGCCTTTTTCCCCGAGTGTAGGATAATGGCTCCCCTCGCCATCTCATACATAGAAATTATTTTTAAACAAAACAAATAGAGCTTTTTCAAATTGAGAATCTTAAGATGTATTTTCTCACAAAATGTGTTTACTACATCATTATTCACTAAAATTGTCTGCAAACATGCACTACACAAAAGCTGTTTTCCTTAAGGTGTGCTTTTAACCCTATTGTACCCTTAAACGTATATACTTATGTAAACTTCCACCTTTAGTACTGGTGTTTATAATCACAATCAAATGCTGTAGAAAACTTGCAGTGTATTTTGGAAATGGTAATAGATTAGGTTTTGCCCTTCAGGAAAGAATTTAAAAAAAGAGAGAAAAACGTGTTATCTTAATGGATTCAGTGCCATAGTGTGGGCCCTCAAGTGACGCTTGGCAGGCATCAACAACAACAACAGACGGTCCTAGAGAACTAGGGAGATGCATTAAACTTCTAAAAAGCCCAAACGAATAGACAATTTTGAGAAAGTAGCGTTGAAAGCCCATATGATGAGAGCGAAAGTGAGAAGGGACCAAAAGAGAGAATAAGAAAGTAAAAGAAAGAGAGAAAGAACTTCCCTCTTGCTTCAAAAATTTTGTAGCAATTCCCCAGGGGGTCGTGGCCTAATGGTTAGAGGGTTGGACTCCCAATCGAAGGGTTGTGAGTTCTAGTCTCGGGCTAGACAGAATTGTGGGTGGGGTTAGTGCATGAACAGCTCTCTCTCCACCTTCAGTACCACGACTTAGGTGCCCTTGAGCAAGGCATCGAACCCCCAACTGCTCCCCGGGCGCCACAGCATAAATGGCTGCCCACTGCTCCAGGTGTGTGCTCACAGTGTGTGTGTGTGTGTGTTCACTGCTCTGTGTGTGTGCATTTCGGATGGGTTAAATGCAGAGCACGAATTCTGAGTATGGGTCACCATACTTGGCTGAATGTCACTTCACTTCACTTCACTTCACCCATGTTGGAAACACACTGCCCTCTGGTGGAGCACTGCCACATCAGAGCAGTTATTGTACTTTTTTTTTAGGTTTGAGGAGATCAGGTTTGCTCACGGTTATTTTGATTTTCCCAGAATATAAAGACTATATATACTTATGTATAAAAATATATCCTCTATAAATTCTTGTCAACATTTATAAGAATGCGATCAAATAGCTTCCAATAATTTTAGCTGGTTTGGCTACTCACTTTGAAACAAACTTGCATGACTTTAACATCCTGCACTCAGCATAACCCAGGTCAGTGAGCAGGTGAAGACACAGCACACTGGGTCAGCTGAACTGTCTGTGGAAATATACATAAGCAGTGGGGAGGAAATCATCCTTTCTGACTCTCTGACCTTTAAATCCAATCAGACGAGGAGCGCTGATATCGGAGTGTGACAGACGTTCCGGCAGAGAGAGGGAACAGAACATCATCGCTCAGATTTCTTTCCCTTGGTTACATCCGGAGTCATTTCTGTAGCTTGGTTTAACATTTGACAAGTCACATTGTGTACGTGCTATATTTACTGTATTTGTTAATTAATTCAAGTTTGACCAATTGAAATGGCATATTTGGTAACTTTTCTGTTAGCTCACATGCTTTGCTTATGGAGTGCTTCAGGAATGGCATATTTTTGTACGCCAAAACCTGGAAACGAGTTAGCATTTTAGCACTTCCATTGCCATCGTCCTGAAGTCAATATGTGTTTTTAGATTCATAATTAAGTCTACAACTTAATACATCAGATTTGTTATATATATATATATATATATATGAATTTAACTATGGTAAATACATTATTATTTTTGGATTGGAAAGTCTACACACATTTTCCAAACCTCAGCTACTTACACAACATCTTGGGATTTTTCATCCTAATTTACACCTTCACAGTGGCCACAGCATTGTACTGTCATAAATTTGCCAGTTTTTGATCACACATCTGATGAAACCACCTGGCAGAGTGGTGAAGTGAAAGAGGTGACAACCCATTTATCTGTAATACACAATTGCACAGATGCACAGTGGCTGTAGTGTCAGGGGAAAAAAAGTTCTGTCTCCTTTTATTCACCTTCATGCCTTACAACAAGTTTCAGCATCAATGACACATCAAACCAGGCACAATGCAAACAAATATTTGACTCCTGTGGCAGAGGAGAACAAGTGAATAAGAAACTGAATTTGGGTCTATTTCTCCAACAAAGCTATACTGTATAAATTCTTAAGACTTAAAAAATTGTGCATGAGTCATAAGAGCTCCTTTATGACACATTCATCAGCATTCCCCATTGCCCATTTAATTCTATGCAAAATATCTTGTGTTTCACAGGAAAAAAGTAAGCCATATGGTTTTGGAACATCACAAGGGTGAGTAAATGAACTATTCCTGTAGGATATTTTGTAAAATATATTTATTTTTTTTAAATGGACGACTCTTTCTTTAGAGCGAATATTTGTGAGTATCTGCTGCCCCCCTGTGGTCCTGGAAGGCACTACTTGAGCTATTGTGTTCAGCTGGTTTCCTTCAGAAATTAATTTGAGGTTCATCAGACCAGATCATTTTGAGTCTTTGAGGTGTTTGTTTTTGTTTTTATTTATTTTTGCCAAACTGGACAAGTGGACCTTCATGTGTTTTCACATGTGTGGTCACTCTTCCTCAAAGCCCAGAACGGCAAAGTGTTGCAATGATGGTAGACCTTCTGTAAGTCTTTTTCCATCTCCACAAATGCTCTCAGGTTTTTGGTCATCTCTCTTACCAAAATAGCTTTGCAGCGATTGTTCACTTTGGCCAAACAACCATCTCAAGGAGGAGTCCTGGTTGTTTATTAAGAATGGAACCTTAAATGAAGCAGAAATGTTTTCTTAGGCTTTCCTAGATCTGATGGCTTGGTTTTTGCTTTGATATGTATTTTCAGCTGTTAGACCTTATATGGGTGTGTACCTTTTCAAATCATGTCTAACTGGCTGAATTTACCATAGGTGGACTCCAGTGAAAGTCTACAAAAATGTCAAAGATGATCCAGAGAAATGGAATGCACCTATGCTAAATTTCAAGTGTTGAAGCAAAGGGTCTGATATCAACGTGATATCTTGGTTATTTCTATTAAAGTTATCACAAATCTGTGAAAAAAATAATGCAAAGCTGCAACAACAACAAATGAAACCACTACAGCAAAAGTGACAGCAAACATCAATCAATATTCATCTTGAAGACCATGTTTCTGTAAAATATGACCACAGAGATCTCCGCAAAACTTTACTAAAATTTCTTAAAATGCAAAACGATGGTGGTCAAGGTTATAGATCCTGGACAGCTGGAGTACCAGGAAGTTTTGTAAAGAAGCCAATTCCCACTTCTGATTCAAAGGAATTCAACATTGAAAGGGAGACTACTCAGAAGTTGTATGAATATATTCTAACAAGGTTGGAATCTGTGTTAAGGGCAAATGGTGGTAAAAACCCTTAATAGAGAAATTTGCCCTATTTACAAGGGGTTCACATTATTTTGTCCAATCACAATATACTAGTAACTATACCATAGTATTATAAAACATTATTATTATTAGATATATTAATAATTAACACAACATAAAATAGTTAAATGGTCGATTAAAATTCAATATACAAATAAATTTGTATAAAGAATTATCTTACATGCTCAAAAATAACTCATTACATTAGTTACATTGCATTAGTCATGTACATTCATTTATGATTACATCTGAATAAAAGCAATAAAAAAAATCTGAATAGCATTTTAGTCTATGGCAAAATCAGAATAACTACATAATATTTTTTCACCATTAGTACATGATCTTTATGTAATGTCACACACAATGTGCAGAAAAGGCATTTGCAATCTAAATTAAGCCTAAAAGTAGGCCTTCATGTCATTAAACTGTGGCATCAAACATCCACAAAATGTCTCTTTCAGACCAGTCACTTACTGTAAGTGGCAGTCTTCAGAGCTAAATATAAAAACGATTAAATATTAGTTAGCGAAACGATTTACTATAATAAAACTAAATCATGAAAATTAGTGATAGGATTATGCAAATGTTGTTCATCTCATCTAATAAGTGTCATGTTTACAAAACAGACATAGTTACACTAATTAAATGATTTGGAATATGGATTAAATACTGAAAGATAAATATCATTATAGGGAGAGGCAATTACCAAGCTATAATTGCTATAAAGGAGGATAAAGACTAATGCTGTAAGCATAAATGCAGAGTCATTCCCTCATCTGACTTTGATTTCACCTCACTGTTTACTGACTGCAATGAAGCTGACAATCTGATCATCTGCTTCCAGGGGAAAGACAAATGAATATCATCAGGAGCCAATTTTGAGTACTCTCAGTATTATGATGCATAATCACAGACGCACATTTAATAACTCAACCTGAAAGCCTTAACAAGCCTGTCTCTAGGCTATGAACACAAGACAAACTTACTTTAACGAAACAAAGAATCAGAAGTGCTGTCAACATCATAATAACTGAGATTTTATATGCCAATCATAAAGAACACCGATCCAGAAAAGCTTTGACAGTACATTTCAGTAGCTTGCAAACAAGACTGTAGAGAGTTGTCTAGAGGAGGAATTCTTCACCACAGGGCCAAAGAACACTAAGTGGGGCTGCTTAAGGAGTTGTGCAAGCAAGATAACAATAATCCACTCTTTATGAAACGGTTTAGAAAAAAAATGTTTGTGTTGTTGTCAGTCAAAGTCGTTGGACTCACCATGCTGTTGAGATCAGAGTCAAAGCTTCCACAGGGGTGTTCAGAGCCTCCCAGTGCCTCCATTCCCTCCTCGTCCCACATGTACGTCCCTCCAGAGCTGTCTGAGGGTGACAGGTCCAAAGACGATCCATGAGGAAAATCACCTACAGGAGACAACGTCTCATGCTCAAAGTCATCTTTGCCATCTAAAAGAAAGACAATATACTGAGTAAGAAAGGGTAATAAAGATGCTTTTTTAAGTAATTGTAGTGACAATATTACATCAATATGCTGCATTCTAAGGTACCCTGTTTTGGCAAAAATCTAAAGTAGCATCAAATATGTCCTTTGTGGAAATGCGATACAGCATTACATGCAATGCTGAGAAGTACCAATAAAAATATACACTGTATATATGTCAAGTACACACTGAGATAAGAAAATCTATTTTAACTTTGAAATATGAAACACTTCACCTTTCAACACTATATTGCTGTATATTTTAAGCTATTCAAGCTGAAATCACACTGGCTTGTGTCAACGAGTTAATGTAACGTCAACCTGTCATTAGTAAACCCTGACATGCTAAACTCCCATCAAGCCGGGCATAACTGAAATAGTTGTGCACTTATTAGGATTATTATAATTTACAGGATTACAGTAATCTGCAGGCAGCACAAAAAGTCTTTGAGGTGTTTTCCATTAGTTATTCAGTGAGTCTTCAGCAAGAACCGTCAACCAAATTAAGCCTGTAATTTCATTTTTAAGAACAAAAAAAGTTCTTAAGAATATATTTGAGAACAATTCAATTATGGCATTTATGAACATTAAAGTATTTTTCTTTGGGGGCACGTACAGTATCACATTATGAAGGTAGCAACCAATGTAGGCTGCAGACAGTAGGTCAGCTAACTAGGGTTTGAACATTCAAAATGTCAGACACAGCAACAAGAAAAGTTGCCATGAGGTGTAATGGAAATAGATTGATTCTCAGTCACACCTGCGAGGCCCATCCCTGCCCAGTCAACAGTTTCGGATAAGAAGGTGTTCAGGCTGGTCACCTCATTCCTCATGGATTCCTCATTGCACATGCTAATTAGAGCGTTGTCATCTTCACATGTTCCGAAGTGGTCTAACCCCTCACTGAGGACAGGCAGCAGCAGGGTCTCACCTCCATTCCCGAGATTATCAAAGTCATCCATGTACTCTTCACTAGTGTCATTGTGCTCCACAGAGGAGGACGATGATAGCGACATATCCTCCAAAGAGGGGCCCAGACTCCCCTCAGCCTCCTTTGCGTCAAAATAAGTCTCATTTGGGGAAATTTCAATACTTTCAATGTTGCTACTTGGTTCTGAACTGGTTTCTGCTATCTTTGTAGTGTCTTGGACATTTTTACTCAATTCTGCATCTTTTTGGACAACTCCAAGGAGAACAGGGCGGGGATGTTTGGTTTGTGTTGGACGTGTAAGTTTATAACTGAGCGCAGAAGGTTTGTTACCTGCAAAGCTGGGTAAAAGGGATTTCTTTATTGTGGTTGTCTGCAAAAGATGACTGCTAGTGGTAACGGTAGGCTTTTGAATTCCATATTTATTGACTTTCTCTTCGGATAATACTGTATTTGGCTGTATGAGGGCTGATTTAGCTACTGGAGACTGTGCCAATGGTCTTGGATTTTCTTTAGCAAGCTCTGTAGCTTTGTTAAAGGAGAAGGAACGGGTAATAGGTGGGTTGGTGGGACATGTTACCCTCTTGGAATTGGTGAAACTCTGAGAGCGCACTATGTTGTCTTTAGAGTCAGAGTTGATGCTGTCGTTGGACAGGGATAGTTTGCTCTGCAGGGTTCTTTGTTGGGATACATGACCAACACCGGGCCCTGTGGAGCCACATCGCCCATTACCAACACTCACTCCATTCTGAGAAGCCATATCATTATACAAGGGTTTCCCTGTTGAGAGGCGTTTTGGAGTAATCATGCGGGGAAAAGTTTTGCTAGGCTGGGGTATGCTCCTGGGGCAACTACTTTGTGAAGTAGGGACTGCACTTTTACATTTTACTGCAACTGCAGTGGAAGGCTTTTTAGTCACAATCACTGGTGTAATACTCTTCTCCTCATCCAAGCTGTCAGAGTGTTGAACTTTATTTCCAATGTCCTCTTCACCCTTTCTCCTATTTAGGGATTGTAGACGGGATAAATTATTGTGCCTGACTAGAGGTCCACCTTTAGACTCTGAGGAGGAAACCGGGAGGGCAGATCCTTGGGGAGGGGCAGTCATGGTGGTGCCTGAGGGACAGGAAGCAAACTTGGGCAGCCTGGAGACCATGTTGAGCTGTTTGACAGCCTTCCTTTCCATCAGATAGGTTCTCCACCATGGATGTGAGGACAGAACTGCAAAAAAAAATAGGAAATAGAGGATGAAATATGAACCAAGCAACTTGCTTGCATGTTGTACACCAGATATAGCCAATCCTGTTTCTGGAGATCTACCTTCTTGTAAAGTTCAGCTCCAACACTGATCATAACCAAACCAGTCATTTAAGAACTTTAGAAGCACTTGAGGATTACAGACAGATGTGTTCGATCAGGGTTGGAACAGAACTCTACAGGTTAGTACATCTCTAGGAACAGGATTGGGCATCCCTGTTGTATGCAAAAGCCAGTGGTGCAGTGCATGGATATGCAGGGTATGCACATGTAATATCACACGAACAACTGATGGGCCCTTTATTATTATTTTACACGTACACTCTGCTCTACTGAAGTTAAGACGTTCTAAAGTGATGATGCAAATGAGGGCAAATTAGGTTTCATCTTATAATTTGACAGGGCATTTTTCGGCAAGAAAACAATTAAATATGGACCTCACAAATAGCTTTTTTTGCCTTCAGAAGACTTTCAATCAGAGCATGGTAATCAGAGTACAGACTACTATTACTAGTACGGTGTATGGACAACAACAACAACAGCATTCTGCAAAACATCTAATTTTGGAAATGCTATGGCAAAAATATTTTTGTGAATGTTAATTTGAACTATGGTTTCAGGCAACAGCAATCGTTAAACTATGTTGTCAACGATGAAACTTGTGACCATACTAGGCTAACAATGCTTTAAGAAACACATCCCCGGTTTAGTTCATGGAGTTTTTCTTCTAACAAGTGTTCTGATCTTAATCAGAAAATGTGTAGAGCAGTGGGGCTCATGGACCAGAATTGAGAATCACCTTATACCTTGTCTTCAGACTTCACCTTGTTTGAAGGGACTGACATGAGGATCTCAATAAAATCATTAAATGCAGACCTCGATCCAAATGATATTCAAGGACTTAAAAAAATTGTATTGATATTTTTAACAAAAATTTAACAGTTCCAACCTTCTAGAAAATACTCAGATTAAGATCAGAGAGGTGAAAGCCATGTGTGAGCTTGGATGAAGAGTAATCTGATATGCAGGGGTACAAAGCATTACACAATCATTACATTACAAATGTTCAAAACCTCTGTCCGTGTTAATTCGTTCTCTGGAGGAATAAAGTATGACCAAGTGGAGATAGTGGAGATAATGCCTTATTGCCAAGAGTTGGTGGATACAAAGTATCTATTCACGAGCAAGACAGAGCAAAATGCCCTGTGACTAACTGAGATCCATCAGTACTGGAAACATGTTGGGTTCAAGCCTCTGAAGTATTTGCTGCAATGAAAAGTCTGTAAACCAATTTTGATTTTTTGATTTGACACATTCTTACTAAACTAACAGCACACAAATAACCAAAGAACTAAGTGAGCCACGGAGTTTAGTAACTTAAAGCATCCTAGCCTTTTTTTATCCTTACAAATGTGTTTCAGTTCATCAACATTTTTTGTGCTGCACAACCCTCTTCCGATTATGAAGATTATTGTTTGTTTTTCGCTAAGCTTCTAATAAATCCATATGGTATAACAAAGATCTTCGGGACATACCATGGTAACTAAAACTTAAATTAAAGCAATTAAATTTGACAATAGATTAGATTTACCCATAGATTCTCTTTGAGGTTCAGGTCAGGTGAGTTTCCTGGCCAATCAAGCACAGTAATATCAAGGTAAGCAAACAAGTCAGAAGTGGTTTTGGCACTGTGGGCAGGTGCTAAAGTCCTGCTTCAAAATGAAACCAGCATCTCCATCACCTTTTCCTACCACACTTCTTCCTTCCAGTCAACTTTCTATGAATATATTTTGATACAGCACTCTATGAACAGCCAGCCATTTCAGCAATGACCTTCTGTGGCTTACCCTCCTTGTGGAGGGTGTTGATGATTGTCTTCTGGACAACTGTCAAGTCAGTAGTCTTTCCCATATTTGAGGTTGCATGTTCTAAACTAGCTCAAGAGGTTCACATTATTTATACTCAAAATAAATCAAACTAATCAAGCTCAAAATTGAATGTTTGAATTTGAGGTACTGAATTATTTATTTTCCTAAGATGTAAGTCGTAACCATCAGAATAAAAATTAATTCAATTCTAATTTAGTATTGAATTTAAATAATCTTGTTGATTAATGGTAAATAATCGGTTAACGAGTGTCGGTTGTCAGTTAGGAAAAATAACCAAAATGAAGATCCCTAGTGATGACTTTATTTTTGTAAGCAAACACAAAAGATAAAATTGCCCTATTTCCCTTGACATAAAATATTTTTTTTTTTCCCCATTTGCTCTTTGTTTTTCACAGAAAAAAATTTATCTGTGACTTACAAACAAAAAATTCCAATACTAATGAATTTGCGATCAGAAATAGCCTTTACCTGTTGCACTCTTATTTAAAAAAGAAAAGATTATTAACCGATTAATAATAAACAGTTTTACACCTATGTTCTTTAAAGCTGCAGTCCGTAAGTTCTGCCTCTTTGTCACCATCTGTTTGAAAACATGGAATTGCAGTTACTTGAGGAAATATCTTCCTTGCCTGGGGTGTACTCTGACATGGCTCCAGCTCTGATGAATCTAATGTTATGAGGAGAATGTGCGGTAGTTAGTCTCCGCACCGGTGTGAATCCTATCTTTAGTAATCACAGATTCTAGCCTACACTGTAAAAAAAAATAAAAAATATTCTGTAAAATATACGGTAAAAAAATATTGGCAGCTGTGTTTGCCAGAACTAAACCCTTAAAAAATACGGTAACACTGTTTTAGGTTCATGGGCGTTAAGATGTCCGCACCAAGAAAAATGTACAAAAGTGATTTTGTGTCCATAGAAAGCACATTAAATTTAAGTAAAATGTCTACTTTTAAGGTTTTAAATACATTTTTGGAGAAAAAAAATCAAAATTTGGTTGAAATAATGTTACATTGTCATTCAGTGTAACACAATACTTATGCAAAAATTCAAACAACATGCTTATTCTGACGTG
This sequence comes from Carassius auratus, assembly GCF_003368295.1. NCBI lineage: Eukaryota > Metazoa > Chordata > Actinopteri > Cypriniformes > Cyprinidae > Carassius > Carassius auratus. The sequence continues at coordinate 20,555,970 of NC_039254.1, forward strand.
TACATATTAAAATATCTAAATGAATAATGGAGCATACTAAATTAGTTTTCTAAAGTAGTACAAAATTCTTACTGAAAAATGGGCAAAACCTAGGATAGTGGCTAACGTTAAACATGTAAAATTACAATTCATTAGTATTTGGGGTGAAAGTAATTAGTCTTTTAATATGTCATAAATAGATTTTTGTGTTAAATATGCCTTACAAGATTGTTACACTGAATGACATTTTACTGGGTGTCTTCTGTAAATCAGGGGAAAATGTATGATATTTATTTTTTGCTCAGAAAAACAAAAAAAAAAATTGCAATTTAATAAAACAGAAAACTTTTTGCATTTTGGGGGGGGGGGGGACTACAACAGTTTAAAGGTGCCATATGCAGAAATTGAGGTAAAAAATATTCATAACATGACCTACACGCATCAAAAGAATGAGAAGAAATAAGGGCGATGATGTCATTAAAAAAATGTCAAGTTATAGTGCTGCAGAGATATCAACCTTAATTAGCATTAGCATTACTAGCCCCGGCCCGACAGGTGTCGTAATACCAGTTTCGGTCATGGGAGGCGGTATGCGGGCAACATAACCACCAGCCAACCTGCAATACACGAATAACTCGCAGGGCTTGTGGGTGTGTACTTGAACCTGATGTCAATCATGTGGAAAGTACAGCCCACTACTTTCAGTTCAGGGAAGAGAGCGGAAGGATAGCTGAAGCCCTTGGCAAGAGACCAACACCCGCTACAGGGAAACAACCGCGCTCGGAATCACAAATCAAATCCGATAAGAATACCAGAGTAAACATCGGCACTGCTTTTAATCGCTGGAGACAACTGATGGACCTGAAAGAAATGAGGTTCGACTCCGAACTTGCAAGTTAGATGCTGTTAGTATTTCGCTAGAAGTTTGTTTTATATGTTTGTGTATTTGTTTTTCTAGAAGTTATAACATGTATTGAAGGCTGTTTGATAAACGTGCTAATGTTAGCGATGGCTAACCGTAGCTGCGTTTGATAATTAGTTAGCTATAATTTAACATTACCCATTTTATTATATAGGGCTGTGCATGTCTTTACTCATGTACATCTCATCAGTAAAGACGCCCCTGTAATTAGGAGTATATCTCCAGCACGTGTGTTCAGATCAGGATTGCCAGGTTTTCACAACAAATCCTGCCCAGTTGCTTCTCAAAACTAGCCCAATCTCGCTTCCAGAAGGTTCCCCGATAAAACATTGCTTCCCGGGGTTAAAATATAGGTTTTTTAGCAGGGTTGCCTTGGTATAATTCGCATTTTAGGGGCTAAATATCACGTTATTTGTATTGGGGTCGCTGTGACCAGCGGACATGAAAAACAACCACCACAGACTTGGCAACACTGGTTGGCATTTACTACACAGAGCCGTAATTCACTGACAATCTACACAAAACCGATGTTAAAATCACAGGCGATTCTTTGTCGATTTTGAAAGCGATTTTGTGTTAGTTGTCGGTTGACTAAGGCTCTGTGCCGTAACTGCCGCTCCACCTGAACCAGTGTTGCCAAGTCTGCGGTTGTTTTTCCATGTCCGGGGTTTGAAGCAATCCCAATACCAATAACGTGATATTTAGCCCCTAAAATGCTAATTTTACCAGGGAAACCCTTCCCAAAAATTTATATTTTAACCCCGGGAAGCAATTTTTTATCGGGGAACCTCCCATAAACACGATTGGGCTAGTTTTGGACTAGTTTTAAGAAGCAACTGGGCAGGATTTGTTGTGAAAACCTGGAAACCCTGATCTGAACGCACATGCTGGAGATATACTTCTAATTACAGGAGCGTCTTTACTGATGAGAGGTGCATGAAAATCGCATTCGATTTTTTGCACAGCCCTATGTATCATAACTAACCTGCTCTGTCTAGTCTGTTGGTCTCCGTGTCCTCTTTGCTTCGTGGTTTTTCTGTGCGTGAAAAAATTGATGTGTGGCGTGAAAGCGTGTGAAAAGAGTCAATTGCGTGTGTCTCACGGTGAATGCTTGAGAGTTGGCACATTAGTTCTCAAGCAGAATATAGGACAGGTTGATTATTGCTGTTGATTATTGCTTGTTTGCCTACAGGGACATAAAAAAATTAATTAAAAGTGATACGTGGACCAAGGTGTCTGAGATTGTTCATTTTAAGTAAAGGATACTAATATTTCGTCCACGACAATATTTAATGAGGTTATAACTCCTTGTGGTTAGTCTGCACGAGATCAACAAGCTTGTTTGCTTTGCGGCCGCTTTAAATACAAAATAAGCATTCGATCTACGTTAGAGCGTCTGAGCGCTCACAAATCTTTCTGCAGCGTCGTGAGCAGAGCGATTTTTGATGCTCTAGACGCCGGCGGTGTGAACGCACAGTTAGGCTTCGGCTATGGCTGTAGGGTTGTTGTGAAAGTTAGGGGCGGAGCATATTAGAGACTATGCCGTTTCTCGTTTGTTACTCTAGAGTAGACCAATTCACTTTATTGAGGCATATTGCCCCCATCTGGTATGGAATGTGGAGTATGACTTGATTTTTTTTGCCAAACATTACAGATGGCACCTTTAAAGCAGTATTACACTTTTTTTATGCTTAAATACTTTTTCGTCTTTGACCCTCATACCAAGTTTAATACCGTAATTTGACTGATATAATTTTAATATACCAACATATTGAAGTACTGAAATCTGTTTTGTACCTTTGTATTACACTGGTAGCAACCAAAAGCAGGCGTGATGAGAAAGTCGTGACGAAACAAAGCCCATCACAAGCAGCCTTTAAATAACAAGATACATTGAAGGGGCAGAGTGTCATTCACACAGATACTAAATACCATCATGCTGAGACTCATTAAACTGAAATATACAATAACCATTAATTTAGCAACATTATATGTAACATACAACCCTAATAAACAAAACAGATAAGGAAAACAATGAGAAGAAACAGTTATTTCAAAGAAAAAACATCAAATTCGAACAAATTTTGACATGCAACCCAGAAAATTCTGGGAACGTAAGTTTACGGTCATCACAAGTTTTTAGGAGGCAAGAATAAAAAAATTAAAAAAACTGTATATGGTCTATATATTATGAATGCATATCTGGAGGAACAACAACTCTACATTAGAGCTGTCCACCTCAAGCACCATGCCCGTATCTACAGAGTCTAAAATGATGATGCCACTCACTACAGTACATCCATTACAGCCATTACTCCAATATCCAGTGTCACATAATCCTTGAGAAATCATTCTAATATTCTGATTTGGTGCTTAAAAACATGTTATTATTAATGTTGAAAGCAGTTGTGATGCATAATATTTTGGAAACTGTGACACGTATACAAAATGTATTTTGTATTCCAGAAAGAAGTGCCAAGACCATGTGAACCACGTGAATACGGTCATGAGAATTCCAGGAAGTTATTTTTTTTATCCTGGCGAGTCACTGAAAAGAGTGAAGCTGCATTAAAATCCACTGGACTACGGACTGAACAATTAAAGAACTAACAATGGTCTATGTACCTTCTTTAACTAATTACTTGTAAGTCACACTTATGCTTCCCAATACTATTTGCATTTGTACTGTATGTTATGCTAAACGAGTCAATGTGTTTGTAGTCAAACTCCCAGGCACACCTATGCTTACACGACACATGAGGTGATGCAAAAGGATGCAAGCTTGAGACATCAAATATTGTCTAAAAAGGAATAAAGATCAACAATAAGACAAATTAAGACAAAATGACAGACATATATGGGTGTGACAGATGTGACTCACTGATAAAATATCAGAAATATGAACAGTGAGGCAAATGGTAATGGTTGCTGAAACAGTCAACATTGCCTAACCACACACATCTGTTAACATTAATGTGGCTAACTGTGAGGTTGCTCTGAAATTGTAATTAACTAATCTCTGCTTTACACTGCACCCTAAAAACAAGTTCTTCCTTGTCGTGACTTGTTAGAAGCACATCGCACTCGGTTTTCACATTTCTCCATGTTTCTTTGACACTCTCATGTGTATTGTAAAGCATTCATGCACAAATACATACTGTGGTATAAACAGCATAACAGAATCTGCACAGTCCACTCTCACACAAACTAGCTTTTCACAAAGCTAACCAAAAAAGGCATGGACAACATAACCACAATCTGATCCTGCTCATCTTGCTGTCACAAACAGTTTGTCTTCTATTACAGGTGTGAAGTAAGCCTTTTTTACAGTCTATGAGTTAGCCTAAATCATACTAATAATGAAAGTGATGAGGAATATATATATATCTTAACTAAAATATGTATCCTCATGCATTCTAAAGAAATATACTCAAAAAAAATTAACTACAGTTTCCAGCTGAAATAAAACCTATAGGATCATTCCATGTCAACTAAACCAGAGGTCCACTGCTCAAATTTTTGATTTTGATAATATTTTTTTCTGAGGAATGACAGACATGTATAGTGATGAAAGGCAAAATATTATGTGTCATGGATAAGTTAATGAAGTAATCCACTATTTTGTAGAAGGAGGTCAAAATGTCAATTTTCACTTGAGATTCAGAGCCAAATCTCTTGTTCAGAGCCAATTCAGCGTTTGTAAAATGGCAGAGGTTTTTTTTTTTTTATATCTGAAAAGTACACTCTTCACATCAGTCAGTCAAGCATTATAATATGATGATCAAGTATTATTTAATAATATAACTTTAATATTTAGAATTCCTCAGGAATCAAACCACATAGGGCCTTAAAAATGAAGATTGCCCAAATTAAAGTTTGTTAAGACTATCTAAAAGGGCGTTAAGATATCTTAAATACTTTGAGTTACAGACATGAAAACTTCTGAGATTTTTTTTTTTTTTTTTAAAGTGCGGTTTCCCCATATTTAAATGGTCATCACTGGCACATAACACAACAGAGATTTCTAAAGTCAACATATTTTACAAACACACCAAGTAATCTTTGTAAAAGTAACATTGTGATGCTGCCAACTTAAGTCATTTTTAACCTCCTGTAATTTGGCTCTGAATCTCAGGTGAAATCTGCCATTTTGACCCCCCCCCCCCCCCCCCCTCTACAAAATAGTGGATAACTTAGTAAATATTCATCCATGACATTTAATATTTTTCTTCAGAAAAAAATGTGGAACACAACCAGCAGCTAGACTGGGCAGGGCAGGAATGGACAAGGCACACAGGCAAAGCATGATAAGATTTGTTCAATTTTTTTCAACGAGGTCTGCTTTTAGATGTTCATGTTGATCAGTCTGATATTGTTCAAATCACTTTAAAATACTAAATACATTTAGAACATTTTCATTAGAAGGGGAAAGCTCACTAAACAAAAAATGTAACACTGTGAAATTTAATCCTAGAGTGCTGCTAACGATGCAAACACTGACAAATCATTTGAGTCTGCAAGCTAAACAGAGGATAGAAGACCCAAGTCACCTTCATGTTGAGGTTTTACTTACCTCACAGCTCTTTATATAGCTACCTGTCTCCACTGTACTGTCTGAAAACACACTGCAGAAGTCGACATATGATGATGCACACTCCAGCCTCCACGAAAAAGGAAGTATACATCATCCCACAGTCACAAGATCATTTTATCATACACGCACACACTAAAAAATCCACATAATTCCAGAAGCTGTTTATCCCATCATCTTCCAACACTTTTTATAATGAAGGCCATTACTTAGCTGACTATTTATTCTTTTTTTATTGAATGGATGAATGGATGCATAAATTATGACAGAATGTTCATTTTTAGGTTAACTACATTAAGGCGATGCAAAACGAGCATAGAATTATTCACTGGCTCTTTTTAATCTAATTGGAAAAAAATGTACATTTTCTCTTTCAGCTTACTCAGCACCATAGACGCATTCCAACAAGCACTCTCTATGCTGAATTACCCTATAACAAATCAACTTTACTGCCTCATTCTCATCACACACCTCTCTGCCCTTAAACGCCCACTTGTACTGTAGCAGTAGGCAAGAATGTCATTCTATGCCCATGCATATTTAATTAATTAAAACACAGCCTTTGCCATTTGATAATTGAGCTACTATAGTAAGCCATTTTGTGATTTTGATTTATTCTGATCAAATGGGCAACCCTAAATCCAACTGACAAGAACATAAGGAAAAACAAGAGAGCGCGCCAAAGAACCATCCAGTGTGTGGAACTTCTCTTTTATATCATAAATTCAGAGTCTGCCAACGCTAGCTCAAAAAATGTGTCCAAGCCTTTTTTTTTTTTTTTTCAACTAATTTAATGTGTTAAAACTAGCTACAATGGCTTGACTCGTTTGAATGTTTTGCTGTTAGGGGCTATGCTATGCAGTAGCTTCATAGGGTGATAGGTCAGGTCTAGAGAAAAGACTGAATATAACTAGGTTAACGTCCTTGGTGTATTCCATTGGTCCATCAAATACTGGGAAAACAAAGCACATGCAATATGTAAAGAGTGCTTTAAAGCCACCTGCAGGCACTAGACACACCTTATTTTATTTTTCAACCTTGGTGGTTTGACTATGTCAGCGCACCTGATCTGAACAAATCACCAGAGAGTTCAGACGAGGGGGCAACAAAGCTTCAGCAAGCAAAGTTTGCATAGATTGTCTGAACTAAACAAACAACTCTCAATAACCAGGTCACTGTGCAAATAATGCACACACCATGAATAAGTCTGTAAGAGATTCTGAAGATATAGCTGCAAAACAAACTGGGAACCCATATGGATTTACCTGGATTTCTTTGATAAAAAAAAAAAAGGTTCTTCAGTTAGAAAAATAAAAAATGCATTTAATTTATATTTCCCTCTTTTTCCTAGAAAGGGAAGTGTAGAGTATTACTCTGCATAAAGCATTAAAACCCCCAGATTTTCACTGACAAACCTGTACAGAACCATATTCTTTTTATAATTTTTTGAGTTTCTACAACTGTACCCTACCACAAAACGCTCACTCCTGCTGAATGGTGATTAAATGAATTAGTAGAACACACGTGACACACACATAGAATCATAGAGGGCCATTGTCCTGCAGAGTTTAGCTCCAACACAACTGCCCGGAAGTTTCTAGCACTCATAAAGACCTTGATTAACTGGATCAGGTGTGTTTAATTAGGAATGGAGCTAAACTCTACAGGACAGCTGCTCTCCAGGAGCTGAGTTTGACACCCATGCTCTAGTTCCAACCCTGCCTGATCTTCTTCCTGATCTTCCACACATCCAGCCTGATCTTCTTAACTAAAACACCTGACAGTTTTTGCAAAAGCTGTTAACTTACTTTTTCCCAGCATGCACCGTTGATGAAAAGTAAAATTTTCTGTTTGTTATTTGTTTCGCCATAATGTGTTTCTTTAGAATTGTGACTAGTTTTCCTCCTAAATTGTGAATGGCTTTTTTACATACATGCAAACAGCAGCAAACGACCAACAAAAACCCAGCACACACACTGATCCCTATATATGACTGGATACGAGTTCTCATGAAATTCTAAACTTCCAACAGGATCACCTTCTGAACTGAAGCGTTCCAGCAGCCATTTTAAGCCACATTTACAATTAAAGGGTTAGTTCACCCAGATAGCAAATTTATGTAATTAATAACTTACCCTCATGTTGTTTCAAACCCGTAAAACCTCAGTTTATCTTTGGAACACAGTTTAAGATATTTTAGTTTTATTCTGAGAGCTCTCAGTCCCTCCATTGAAGCTGTGTGTACGGTAAACTGTCCATGTCCAGAAAGGTAAGAAAAACTTCATCAAAGTAGTCCATGTGACATCAGAGGGTCGGTTAGAATTTTTTGAAGCATCGAAAATACATTTTGGTCCAAAAATAGCAAAAACTACGACTTTATTCAGCATTGTCTTCTCTTCCGTGTCTGTTGTGAGAGAGAGTTAAAAAAAAAAAGCAGTCTGGATATCCCGTTCGCGTACGAATCATTCAGTTCACCAAATCGAACTGAATCATTTTAAACGGTTCGCATCTCTAATACGCATTAATCCACAAATGACTTAAGCTGTTAACTTTTTTAATGTGGCTGACACTCCCTCTGAATTCAAACAAATCAATATCCCGGAGTAATGCATGCACTCAAACAGTACACTGACTGAACTGCTGTTCACGAACTGCTGTTCTTTTGCGCTCGACGTAATGCCGTCATTTGCGATGATTGCCCTTGATTCAAGCCTTCCATTTACCCGCACGCATAACACTAGCACAGAATCAGTTCAGAATCAATCACCAAAAGAACCAGTTCGGTTCAGACGCTCTGTGTGTCAGTCTGCTTCACGCTGAATCACACATGCGCAGTATCATCAGCTTTGTTTTGAACTCTCTCTCACAACAGAAATGGAAGAGAAGACAATGCTGAATAAAGTCGCTGTTTTTGCTATTTGTGGACCAAAATGTATTTTCGATGCTTCAAAAAATTCTAACCGACCCTCTGATGTCACATGGACTACTTTGATGATGTTTTTCTTACCTTTCTGGACATGGACAGTATACCGTACACACAGCTTCAATGGAGGGACTGAGAGCTCTCAGACTAAATCTAAAATATCTTAAACTGTGTTCTAAAGATAAATGGAGGTCTTACGGGTTTGAAACAACATGAGGGTAAGTTATTAATTACATAAATTTGTTATCTGGGTGAACTAACCCTTTAAGGTTTTGATGCCCAATTTGTTGATTGTATGTAATTTTTTGATAACCAGCAGCTTTCATCTTCTTTTAAAACTGACTTATATCAGATATCTGCATTTATACTATACACTTGGAGAAACATCCAAATGTAGCCAATAAAAGCTTACACCGGAAAGGATGTGAATTACGTAGTTTGCAATGGACGCAGACAAAATGATTAATACATGCTTCTGCTTGTTCAAAATCTCAAAACACATAAAACTTAAGCATGACTCCACTGGGTTGAAAAGAGTCAGGTGATCACAGTCAGCGTTCACCTAAGTTGACATCATTCCCAGCATTGATTTTTGGCAAGAACATGACTCACATTGACAGGGAATATCCAATCTGTCCACTTACATGGCAAACACAAATGCACGTAACCAATTTATATCTGGTTTAACTGGCCTAAAACTGATCTAAGTATTCATGATGTATCCATGTGTTGTTGTTTTTTTGTTGTTTGCATGACATGAACATAAACACTGCACTCATTTAAACAGCTTAAACATTTGGAGAACATATAAATGAATAAGTCAAAATATTGGACCTTTGCAACAAAAAATTAAATAAAAATAAACAATAGGATATTTTGTATGAATTCTCACAAAGTGATTTGTGGAAATAAAAAACGCATGAAAATGGATCATAAGCAGATTGAGGAAAATATGGATCGTACAAATTCATATAATTTTTTTTCTATGTGCAAAATAAGAATTGTCCAAGCTGTGTTGGCATATGTTCTTAATTCTAATCCAACAACAAAAAAAACAAAAAACAAAAATCACCCACTGCTCTTGAGTGAATAACTTTAATTTTTTAAATCATAGAAGAGTTTTATTTTACATTTAATTGCATCTTCAATTTCCTTCTTTTTTACAGTGCTGCTCACTGGGGTAATGACATGGCTTTCTTCAGGTTTATTTATCTATTAGGTCTTTGAGAACTATAAAACAGTATATCATGTCAATAATATACATTGTGATATAAAATGTCTTTATCTATGCACGATCACAAGTGGGACATTTTTTCACTATGCACAGACATCATCTGGCTTGCCCAGACTGCACAAACCACACCCAACCATCACAAACCCTGCCAGAGAGGTCAAAGCATGAATTATCTATGGAGATCAGATATCGGAGAAAGCCAAGAACAGCACAGAGAAGAGTTTATACTGTGAGGGAGGAAACACATCGTAATTATATTTAGCACATAGATCTTTTTATCCTGTATGTTCTGAACCACAACAAACAAAACTGAAGCACTTAACTAACTAGTATCAGTTAAGATTAACTAATTGACTAATCGTATAAGACAAAAACCTGTCTAATCCACTTCTTATCATGAAAGCTACGTGAGAGAGTAAGCAAAGATCAACGTGGTCATTATTTGCATCAGACTAAAAGTCATCTAAGCTCACTATGCAAGAGCTCATGGATCATTAAAGATTATGAAAGATCATTATTGGCCTCACGGTTTTGGCCACATCATTATTAGTCTTTTTGTAGTGAAGTAGTGTCACATTACCTAAAGGCCATCATTACCTGTGTCTGACCTTTCAAAACAGCACAAAAATCATCTGCTTGAATCGCTCTTATCACACCGACAAGCTGCATTGCAGAAATGTTGAAATAACATTATTTGTTTTGTTGTTTTTGCTCTTTGGAACAATCAATTGACATCATGGCTGTCATGGAAAATCCTTCAAAAGATGCATTATTTTTTATGCAGCCACTTAATCTGTGGAAAATTAAGCATATTGAAAGTTTAATGAGAAATAAGCACCCAACTTGAAAGGGGATTGATAATTAAATTAAAATATAGAAAGACAGAGTGGAATTGCCAGATATATAACATGATGAGTAATGGATGAATTAGGAGGGGCATTAGGAGAATGACTAGGAGGGTCATTCTACAACTGTTTTATATTTCCCCATAATAATAATAATAATAATAATAATGTCAGATCTGTTCTGCTATATTAATAAATATTTTGATGTCAAACTAAATAATTGTAGGGTTTTCAGTTGCTTAATATATCAATAAATGGCTGTCACATTATTTAGTAAGTGGTTTACTTGGTGTTCTTGTTTCAGAACACAACATTTTGATTAACAAACTATAACAAAAAACATAATAGAGTAACTGAACATACAAAATGATTATTAAAAAAGTATATGTCATACAGAACGTTCAGGACAGCTCACTTTTTACTTATTTCATTTAGTCAAATATACTATTTATATACTAGCACAACAAACTGGCAAAAAGTATGCTTTGCTGCATTAAAAGAAAAAAAAATGCATATTTACATTATCTCCATATATTGACTTTCAATGATCAAATGAAAAAGAAAAATATATATATTATTATTGCCAAATTAAGGTAATCGCGTCTGTGTGTTCAAAAGCGAGATAATTATTTATTTCATTGCATAATAATATAAGTGAAAGCATCAGCCACTGCAAGTGTAAAATGACCGAGGAATGTAAACAAAGTAAAAGCACATCAACTCACATGATTAAACCACTGTGACCAAACTATAGTCCATATTAATACAAACGTAGCGTAATAAGAACAACAGAAAAATTATGAAAACGCACATTCAGAAGGAAACACACACCTTATCTGAGCGGCCGCCTGTACTACGATTTCATCAGATTGAAGACGAATACAGCTGGGCGTGGAAATCCACCACAGGAGTCAAGCCCGTTTACTGCTTCCACCTGATCCGACACTTAGTCGTGATATACAGTTGTCCATGTATAGGAAGACTAGCTCTTCTCATCGCATTATATGTTATTGTGAAGAAACGTACTGCCGGCATGAGAGCATGTTGTATGGAAACAGCTGACACTTGACGTCAGCATTCCTCATACTGCGGATATACCCGGAAATGGGCGTTTCTTAGCGACGCGGACGTTGTTTCTGATTTGGGCCTATCAAGAAGATGCCGCATTCGGCTGCAAGTACGCGCCCCCATCTGGCAACAGTCAGGGAAGTTGTTGGTGCGGAAACAGTGCTTTTAGAAACTCAGAAGCAATACAATGCACCATCTTTTAAAGCAATTCACTATTCGCTCTGCTGGTCAAAAAAAGCGTTAAATGCAAATCGGTGACACCTTTTACAAACTAATTCATTTTTTCACACATGTTCTTATATTCATTTAGGGATGGTTTTATGTAGGCTAACTATTTTTAGAGAGAGGTTAGCAAATCAGGACAGTTGGAGTCAGTTAGTTCACTCTTATTGTACACGTCGTTAAAACTAGAAGACAAAAGTAGTGTGATTATATATTTTTTAAGAATATCGGTGTTTATTCTTTTTTTTCTGAAAACCTCAGCTTGTAAAAATATTATTTCACATGAAACAAAATTGCAGGAATTGAAAGGTATTTATTAGTTGGAAACACTGATCTTTTTTCTTTCTTTTTTTCTTTCTTTTTTTTGGAACCACTGATCTATAATATTTATTATTTGGAACAGATGATGAAGTAAGCCTGTCATTTGGTGTTTTGCTCACTCAATGGGATCATTAAAACTATAATACTACAAGAGTTACAACAACTGTGGCACAGTGGACTCTTGGTATCTCATCTATTATTTTATTTTTTTTAAATGTATTCATTTAGTAGCCTATCTTCTCTTAGTCTCCTGTCCTCTTGTGTTTGGGGTGATTCTGATTTTAGTCGTTAAGACCAAAAGCTAGGATCCAAAAGTGTCACCTTGTCTCCTTATGGATAGAAGCTTAAAATCTGTTTAGTTGTTCATTCTTTAATTTTCTGTTAATGACAGTTTGTGCTGTCTCGTTAATTCTGTTACATACAGTTTCTCGTCATTCCATTTTATTATTAATATTTTTTCATTTGAATGAATCAAAATGTACTTATATATATATAATGTTTGTCTGTTTTTATGCAATATAGTAATTACAATAGGAGACCTGAAAACAGCTGTCCATCAGCAGTCCCCATCTGACCTGAGATTCAGAGGATGCAGAGAAGCATGGCAAAAAATCCAGATGTGCAAAGCTGGGTATAAGCTATATCCAAATTTGGGTATAATGTCACATTATACCCAAAAAGACATATTAAACCCACTATAGCCAATAAGTCTTTAATCGGCACCAAAGGAACCTCAAATAAGTACTGTGTTAAGAGTTTGAATAGTTATGTTTTTTTTTTTTTTTTCTTTTTTTTGCTTTGTCATTAGGGAATGGTACGGAGTGTATTGGTGTGAATTTTCTCTGATCCTTTTTTGATATGGATGCAAAATGTGAGGGGAAAATGAAGGGGTCTAAATGCGCTCTGAAAGTTCTGCAGGCTTGCATTTGCCTCTCGAACAGCAGGTGTCACCAGCATAACAGTTGTTTTGAGTGCTTCAAAGAGTGAATCATTTTGTGAACCATTTGGTTCAATTAATAAAAAATTCAAGACCTGGTTGTATCCCTATTCCTTACCCATATGGCAATATGTTTTAGCATTTAATGTCCCTAGTTCTACCATTTGTAATCTAGTTTGACTTGTTAGAAAATTTAAATTCCAAATTCCTATTTTGAAACTCTGACTTATCAGTTATTTTGGCTAGTCATTTTGTACATTGAAGATATATCTGCAAAACAATATTTTGACTAGTCATAGGCCTACTTACATTGAAAGTATTTTAGTATCGTGGTAGTGAAGGTCCCTCTGATCCCAATACAGATTGATTTACTATAATTTACTATGATACATCTTTTTAGAAAAAAAAGTTTTTTACAAACGTATGCTACTTCTTTTGATTAAATACGTCATGATATATAGCCTAATCGTATATCAGAATCAGAATCAGAATGAGCTTTATTGCCAGGTATGTTTCCTTTAGTACATTTTTTAGGTAACTAATACTTTTGGAGTATATTAAAAGATGGATAATTGTACTTTTACTTTTACTCTAACTTAAAGTAAATTTTTAGTAAAAAACAAAAAAAAAAATATTTGCTAGCAATGAAGATCTTTATTAGATTAACACCATGTGTGCTGTCTATAATTCAACAGGTATAGATAGGCTACATTCGATTACAGTACACGATATGACATTAGTTGTTATACGTGTAACTACATTAAATACAACATTATTTTTTACATTTAATAAGCTGTCACAGAGTATGAAATAAATACCCTTCAAACCCCCGTTAGCTCTGTTCCAGGAGGAATGCCTTTGCCTAGACACAATTAATATTGATTTTACACAATATTTACACTTGCAGAAGTATACATTTACATTTTGCAGAACAGATGGAAGATGGTTCATTATGTTTAGATGTTCCGTAACCTAGCTGTCATTTGAGGAGTTTTCACTCTTCTCCGTGTGTCATGACATACATTTGTTTTTTTTATTTGCTAGCACCATCTTGTGGCAGTTTGGTGATATAACAAAGAAATTGATTATTGTAAACCATTTTCTTAGTGGTTGGTTTAGGTCATGTGACTCTTGGGTTAGAGGTTAACCAGGTATCTGTCAATGTTGCGTAGATGGAACACGCATCTAGGACAGAATAGTAAAAAGGCAACCGCTCAGTAGTTACTGAAGTTCAAGGAAAGCAAGCCTCAACTCATCTTTTTTTTTTTTTATTTTTTTTTTTATCATTCCTCGTTCATCATCACACCCTGTACTCCTAGACAGTATTAGCAATTCATGATGGCGGAGAAATCTACAGAGGCTGAGAAATCTACGGAAGCTGAGAAAGCTATGGAGGCTGGGGAAGCTACAGAGCGAAGTCAAGCATTTGAAACAAGATCTATAGCTTCTGCTTTGACTAATAGATCTAGAAGCTTATCGGCTAGCGCAGCTGCTGCCAAGGCTCGCACTAAACTGGAAGCTGCATGGACCAGGACTGAATTCCTTAAAAAATAATCAGAAATCTTGATTGAGAAAGCTCAACTGAAAGATACCGAGGCATGCTTGGAAGCGTCTCTGGCAGCTATAAAGCATGAAAGTGAGGTGGCAGCAGCCATTGCTGAGACGAAGATTTTGGAGGCAGCAGCAGATAGTGAACTTGGAGAAAGGATTTCTGATGTGAGAGAAGTTTCTGATCGCACTCGGGATTACGTCATGACTCAGTCTCAACTGAGGTTATTGTCTCCAGCTGGAGATGAGCCATGTCAACTACCTCTAAAGCCCATTGTCCATGTGTTGAGGCCTGAGACACCTCCAAGGCATCATCGCTTAGCATCTTGGGATGTCAGAGATTCTAACAATAAACCTGATACTGAGAGTATAACGCAGCATCCTCAGAAGTCAGTGCAAACAACTAGTCAAAGATACCAAATTCCACCGTTCACTTCTTCTCCATATAAGACAACACTACAACCATCGTTCAAAAACGACACTAATGTGAGTGAGGTCGCCAGGTACTTAGCACGCCGAGAGTCTCGTCCCGAGAATTATTGGGCGTGGAAGTCCTCTTTCATCAACGCAATTGAAGGTTTGCACCTGTCAGCTGCTGAGCAGTTAGACCTTCTGTCTAAATGGTTGGGAGAACAGTCTTCACAACATGTGCGAAGGATCAGAGCTGTGCACACAGGTAATCCAAACACAGGCTTGGGAAAAGAATGGGAGCGCTTGGAAGATTGCTATGGCTCTCCAGAGATTATTGAGAAATCCCTCTTTGACAGGATTGATAGCTTTCCAAAAATCAGCAACAAAGATGCGAAAAAGCTTAGAGAACTTGGAGATCTTCTACAGGAAGTGGAGTCTTCGAAACATGAAGGCTACCTACCCGGACTTACTTATCTTGACACCGCATGTGGTGTTGCTCCCATCGTAGATAAGTTACAGTCTTCAGGAGAGGTGGATGGCTAAAGGTTCTCAGTACAAATCAGCACATCAAGTCGCCTTTTCTCCATTCTCATTCTTCTGTGATTTCATCTGCAGAGAGGCTCGAACACGCAATGATCCAAGTTTTGCTCTGTCTTCAGGAATCCATAGTGTGTTGAAACCAGAGCAGCAATTCAAGAGACAAATGAAAAGCTCAGTCTATACTCACAAGACGGAAGTGTCAGCAGCGACTGAGTCAGACACACAGCTCAAACTATGAGTTGGATGATGTGTATAAGATCTGCCCAATTCATAAGAAGCCCCACCCTCTTAATCGTTGCAGAGGTTTTAGGATCAAACCTCTGGATAAGCGCAATACTTTTCTAAAGGAGAAAGGTGTTTGCTACAGGTGCTGTGCAACAACCACTCATCTGGCCAGGGACTGTAAGGCAGCTATTAAATGTAAGGAATGTGGCAGTGATGATCATATCCCAGCGCTTCATCCAGGACCACCGCCTTCAAACTTATTTGATCATGGCGGGGAGGTAGAGATAGACACGCCTCAACCTTCTATAACTTCCAAGTGTACAGAAGTCTGTGGTTACGGTGAATGTTCACGGTCATGCGCTAAGATTTGCCTGGCTAAGGTTTACCCAGAAGGCCACCCAGAAGGAGCAATCAAGCTTTATGTGATCCTGGATGACCAGAGCAATAGATCGCTCGCTAGAACCAAGTTCTTCGACTTGCTGCGTGTCAAAGGAGAGAAGTCAACATATACTCTACGTACCTGTGCAGGTGTGACAGAGACTGTGGGAAGAAGAGCTACTGGTTTCATTATAGAGTCTTTAGATGGAGTAATGAAGGTGAAATTGCTAACGTTGATTGAATGCAACAATATGCCAGACGACAGGGCCGAGATACCAACATCTGATGCAGCACGTTGGTACACTCACCTAAAGCCCATCCCTCATTGCATTCCTCCTTTGGATCCAGAAGCCCAAATTCTTCTCCTTTTGGGTCATGACATCCTTCAGGTTCATAAAGTACGGGAGCAACGCACTGGTCCTAATAACGCACCCTACGCGCAAAGACTAGACCTAGGATGGGTCGTAGTCGGAGACGTCTGCTTAGGATCTGTCCACTGGTCTGCAGCACTTAGTGCTTACCGTACCCATGTACTTGATAATGGACGTCCGTCTCTACTTCCTCCATGTCCCAACAAACTCAGCGTTAGGGAGAAGTTTGACATCAAGCCTCCGCCTGAGATGTCTCTGGCGAACCGCACCTTCATCTTTGAGGACTATGCCATATGAGATACCATCTTTGAGAGGACAAAGGAGGATAATAAAGTTGGATTGTCTATTGAAGACAGGGGTTTTTTAGACATCATGGATAAAGAGATCATGGACGAGAGCAATAGTTCGGTCTTTTCTTACAAACGTATGCTATTTCTTTTGATAAAATGCATCATGATATATAGCCTAATTGTATATCAGAATCAGAATCAGAGTGAGCTTTATTGCCAGCTATGTTTACACATATGAGGAATTTGTTTTTGTAACAGAAGCTTGTGCAGTGCAACAGAATAACAGCGACAGAACAAAAACTAAAATAAAAAATAAAAAATAGAACAAGTAAGGAATAATAATATGCAAATTGACAATTGTATGTGCAGATATATTACAATAGACAGTTTTGTATGTACAGGTATATTATGTGCAAATTTTGAAGTGCAGACTAATTATGTGTGTTAGATAAATAAGTGTATGAGTGTGTTCCACAGTTACATGATTGATGATTTTGCCATCCCTAGCTTTTGCTCACTCTGGATAAGTACAGTTCTTGAATAGAAGGGAGGGTTGTACCAATGATTTGCTCAGCAGTCCAGACTATTTTGGTAGCTGAGCTGAACCAGACAGTTACTGAAGTGCAGAGGATGGATTCAAAGATGGTGGAGTGTTTCAGCAGCTCCTGTGGCAGGTTGAACTTCCTCAGCTGCCGAGGGAAGAACAACCTCTGCTGGGCCTTTTTCACACTTCAGGTCTCACACCCACTTCAGGTCCTGAGAGATTGTGGTGCCCAGGAACCTGAATTACACCACTGCAGTCACAGTGCTGTCCATGATAGTGAGCAGGGTGAGGTTCTCCTGAAGTCCACGATCATCTCCACTGTTTGAGTGTGTTGAGCTCCAGGTTGTTGATACTGCACCAGACGGCCAGCTCTTTAACCTCCTGTCTGTAGGCAGACTCTTCACCATTCTGAATGAGGCCAATGAGTTCGGTGTCATCTGCAAACTTCAGGAGCTTGACAGAGGGGTCTTTAGATGCACAATTGGTGTAGAGGGAGAAGAGCCGTGTGGAGAGAATGCAGCCCTGAGGAGCTCCATTGATGATTATATGGGTGCTGGATGTATATTTTTATTTACGTTTCATTTACATTTAATCATTTAGCAGACTCTTTTATCCAAAGCAACTTACAAATGAGAAAAATATAAGCAATCAGACCAACAAGAGAACAACAACAGTATACAAGTTCCATGACAAGTCTCAGTTAGTCTAGTACAGAATACGTAGCCAGGTTATTGTTGTTGTTTTTTTTTTTTTTTGTTTTTTTTTATAAGAATATGATAGACAAGAAAATAAAAGGTAAGAGCTAGTATTAGTTGGTTAAGTGCTTGCGAAAAAGATGAGTCTTTAGATGTTTTTTGAAAATGAGTAAAGACTCTGCTGTTCGAATTGAGATTGGGAGGTCATTCCACCAGCTGGGCACAGTCCAGTAAAAGTTCCATGAGAGTGAATTTGAACCTTTTGGGATGGCACCACAAGGCATTGTTCACTTGCAGAGCGCAAACTTCTGAAGGGCACATAAGATTGAACTAGTGAGTTTAGGTATGTTGGTGCCGTGCCAGTGGTCGTCTTGAAGGCAAGCATCAGTACCTTGAATTTGATGCGAGCGGCTACTGGTAGCCAGTATAACATGATGAGGAGGGGAGTAACGTGAGCTTTTTTTGGCTCACTGAAGACAACCCACGCTGCTGCATTCTAGATCATTTGCAGAGGCTTGATACTACATACAGGAAGGCCCGCCAGGAGAGCATTACAATAGTCCAGTCTGGAGAGAACAAGAGCTTGGACGAGAAGTTGTGTGGCTTTCTCTGACAGGAAGGGTCTAATCTTCCTAATGTTGTATAAGGCAAATCTGCAGGACCGGGTCGTTGTAGCAATATGGACTGTGAATCTTAATTGATGATCCATCACAACTCATGGGTTTCTGGCTGTCCTGGAAAGAGTTATGGTTGACAAACCCAACTGTATAGAGAAGTTGTGATGAAACAATGAGTTCTGTCTTAGTAAGGTTGAGCTGAAGGTGATTGTCATTCATCCAGCTAGAAATGTCACTCAGAAAGGCTGAAATGCGAGCAACTACTGTCAGGTCATCTGGTTGGAATGAGAAATAGAGTTGAGTGTCATCAGCGTAGCAGTGATAAGAAAAGCCATGCTTCTGAATGCCAGAAGTGGTCCAAGTACTGAGCCTTGAGGAACCCCAGTAGCAAGTTGTTTTTGAACAGAGTAGTTGATAATGTGAGTAAGTGAAGGTATGACTGAAGAAAAAATCACTTGAAGGAGGTGAGTGGGGATTGGATCAAGCGGACAAGTAGTAGGATGATTGAACAGGATAAGCTTGGAAACATCCGTCTCTGAGAGTGGAGAGAAGGAGGAGAGAGATAGTGTGCATTAGTCGTTGTGAAGTTATCCTCAGTCTTCGGTGTGGAGTATTGGTCACTGATGGTTCTTGTCTTATTTGTGAAGAAAACTGCAAAGTCGTCAGCTGTAAGAGTCGATGGAGGAGGAGAAGAAAGAGAGGAGAGACTGATACACACTGAATGATACACTCCTCTCTGCAGCCCTGAGTTTAGAGCGATCTTCATGGAGAACATTGGACAGCCAGGGGCAGATGGAGTGGTGCGTGCTGGTCTAGACGACAGTGGGAAAAAGTTGTCCAAGCAAGAGGTTAGAGTGGAGCAAAGAGTGAGTGTCCAGAGCTGAAAACTGAGAGAGTGAAGGAAGTGAGGATGAAACCACAGACGATAGGCAAGATGGAGAGAGTGAGCGTAGGTTCCGTTGAAAGGTGACCTGCGTTGGAGTGTGTGCTGCTTCAGGAGTAAGTGCTAGGTTAGCAGTAATGAAGAAGTGGTCTGAGGTGTGCAGTAGAGCAACTAAAGGGTTGTCCACGGAGCAACAACGTGTGTAGATGAGGTCCAGTTGGTTGCCTGATTTCACACTCGCTTGAGATGAGAGTGTTGAAGTCAGCATCCTGGGGTTTATCTAGGTGGATGTTGAAGTCACCAAGCAGTACCAGAGGAGAACTATCTTCAGGAAAGTTTGATAGCAGCACATCCAACTCCTCCAAGAAGTTTCCCAATTGATCTGGGGGATGAAAAATGACCACAAAGTGGATTTTAACAGGGTGGGTTAAAGTAATTGCATGTGATTCAAATGAACCTTAAACAATAGGTGATGGTTGAAGATCAAATGTTAATTCTTTTGATATAAGGAGACCAATACCTCCACCCCTCCCAGTCATAAGAGGAGTGTGGGAACAAGTGAAATTAGTGGAGAGGGCTGCGGGAGTGGCAGTGTCTTCAGGTTTGATCTAAGTCTCAGTTAGTGTCAGTTAGTGCCATGAACCTAACTAGTTAGTCCCAGCCTCACTAGCTGCCGCCTGTCTGTCAGGAAGCTGTTGATCCACTGACAGACAGAAGTGGGCATGGAAAGCTGAGTTAGTTTGGGTAGGAGAAGGTTTGGAATGGTAGTGTAAATGTTAAAGGCTGAGCTGAAGTTCACAAACAGAATCCTCACATAAGTCCCTGGTCTGTCTAGATGTTGCAGAACATTACTCAGTCAAATGTTTACTGCATCGTCCACCGGCCTGTTTGCTGTGTAAGCAGACTGAAGAGGATCCAGTTAGGTTCCAGATATGTCCTTCAGGTGGGCCAGCACCAGTTTTTCTAATTACTTAATGATCACAGACATTAGAGCCACAGGTCTGTAGAAATTTAGTCCTGTAATTTTGGATTTCTTTGGGATGGGGATGTTGGTGGACCATTTGAAGCATGAAGGGACTTTGCACAGCTCCAGTGATCTATTGAAGATCTGTGTGAAGCTGGTCTGCACAGGATAACACAACAGGTAACACAATGTGGGCCTGGTGTTTTTTTTTTTTTTTCATTTTTCTGCTTCCAGAAGACCTAGCGCACCTTATCTTCGCTGTTCTGAATTGCAGGTGTGGGGGAGAGGTGGGTTGCAGGAGGTGTGAAAATGGTTGTGTGGAGAGGTGTTCAGGGCAGGTGTTGGGTGTTTTTTCAAACCTGCAGTAAAACTCATTCAGATCGTCTGCCAGTTGTTGATACTAGATCTAATTTCTTTCTTAACAAAGAAATTATAGCTAGCTTCAGACTACATATGACAATTAATGAGGTTATACAACACTTACTATAAATCACTATCAATCACCACTGAGTGTTTGTAGTAATACTTCTGACTGCGAAACCATTGTGGATTTTGGTCATATTTTAGCTAGACCTATGCAATTACAAATTCTGTGGGGTGTGAAGGGAAAATAATGTAACTAGTGTAACTAATTACTGTTGCTAGAAAGTAATAAGTAAAGTAATAATATAACATTTGAAAGGAGTAGAACAATAATAAATTACATATTTTAGTAATTAGTCCAGCAGTGTTTATGATATCTACAAATGAGTTGTGTTGAATTAATCTTTCTTTTGATCTAATCAGTCAAAAGGGTTTGCATGGGGTTCTAAATGGTGCGATTTGGTTCATTCGAACAGTTCACTCGTATATTGCAAAGTTTGCTGTGGAGTATTTTATAACACATAAAACAAAAAATAGTGCTAGATGGTGTGGATATTTACATATAATCTGTTGAAGAAAACAAAACTCTCAAATGTCTTTTATCATTTGTCAAGGACTAAGCAGCTCTTTATTGTGTGAACATCATGTAACCCGGTAAACATGAAGTTTCACACAGAAATCAGTGTGGTTTCTTAGTGCACTTCTTCGACACCTTTTATAGCAATCAGTCTGCTCTTACAATCTATTTATGGTAGTGATTATTCTGACATTCACATGTGCTGCTGCTGATGAAGCTTTTAGCATTTATTTAAAATGCATCCGATCACTCAATAATCAATAATCAATAATCTAAAAAACAATGTGAATGAACACCACAACAGCTTAAGCAGCAAACTTTGAAAACCACAAAATGTATAACACTGCCAGAACGTTTGGCCATGACTGTATATCTCTTCAAATAGCTAATGGGAGGCCATATCTGTCTATTAAGGAAGACATGTCCCATAATGCAGTGTTGCCAAAATTTTATTTATTTATTTATTTATTTTATTCAAGACAAAGCAACCATGATCTAAAAAAAAAATCCAAACTAGGTCAGTAAAATATGCCAAAAATAAGCGAACACTTTTTGGATGGTGGGGCATATTCACAGAATGCAAGCCTGCATAGGGTACGCCTTTAAAAGTGATTTTGTTCCGCCAAACTTATTGAACTTATTCTGTAAAGCATTATACTCCCATTCACAAACTATCCCTTGTTATTCAAAGGCCAAAATGACCATACACAATTGTATTTTTGGAAATAAGGCAAAAATAAGCGGACTTGGCAACTATCTATGGTAGTAACGCCCATGCGTAAAGCACCACCTCCAAACACGCAGGTGTGTTCATTTCCAAACACTGATAAGCACGTGGAACAGAACAGGTAGTTGTAGACGTTCAGCGAGTGTGGAAGCTTAACGAAATATTTCCCTAAATACTGAAATATTGACTTAGTCAAATGGATGATTCGGAACATCCCGTAAGTACATGAAGCAATAACACTGTGAGTGGGTATTTTTGGCAAGGGAAGCCAATGCCAATCTAAGTTAGCGTTGGCTAATGCATTTACTAACAATAACAAAAGATCTGTTAACTAAACTATCTGTTATAGTATTAATCTTTGTTATCGTTCGTTGATATAGTTCATGTTTGCTCACATACAACATTAACACATACAACTAATGACGTGTTAAAGTTGACTAACTTGTTGATTTTTAAATTAACTAGGTTTAATACATTCTTCAGAAGTGTAGTTTAACAAATTTTGTTAACTTTATACTTAAGTGTAAAGAATTTTTATTTTATTTTTTTGTATGGAGAAAACGTCTAAGAAATAATACTGGTAGGCTATTGGTTTTCAGCTTTATAGCTGACAAAAATGAGGTGTTCAGGTGAAGTTTTAGGTAAAATGTATGCGTTTATAAGGGGGGGGAAATTTGTATATGAATGGTTA
This sequence comes from Carassius auratus, assembly GCF_003368295.1. Lineage (NCBI taxonomy): Eukaryota > Metazoa > Chordata > Actinopteri > Cypriniformes > Cyprinidae > Carassius > Carassius auratus. The sequence goes on from NC_039254.1 coordinate 20,578,836, forward strand.
CAAGTTGTTTTTATCCTTTGTTATCATTATAATTGTAATCTGTAGCTTTTGTGCAGTTTACTTGCGTTCTTTTTGTACTTAAATTTATTTCTACATTACAAAATTCATTAAGTACTACAAGATTATATACACCGTTAGTACATGGGTGTAAAAAGAGAAATGTGGATTATTTTAATACGGATTCATTTGTATTTTATACTGTTTAATATGTATCTATAGCTGTTTCTGGAGAATAGCAGGTAATTCTGTTAACACTGACTTGGATATTGTTAGTAATGTTTGTTATACATTTGATTTTGCTCCGTGTTATTAGGAGAAAACCGGGGAACCTGTTCCTGATGCCAGCTGGCCAGAGAATGGGGATCAGTGGAGTGACAAAGGAGAAGAGGAGGAAGAGGAGGAGGATGATGAATGTGGACTACTGCAGGAAATGGCCGAAGAGGATGAGGAGATTGACCTCTACAATGAGGAGACATTTGGCTTAGGTATTATATTATAAAAATTCATGAGATTACTGGAATTGGCTGTCATGCACAAACTTTGACTGGATTGGAATCCAATAAATAATACTTTTAAAATTGAGCTAAATGGCTGAAGTGGAAGGTTTTCTGTGCATTTTTTTTTTTTTTTTTTGCATGTGGTGTTAGATGGATTTTAATCCTTGAAGCATTTTCACTGCAGTGTTTAACTATGTACTCCTTATGTAAAAAATTAAAATTGAACCCAGATGAAGCCACAAGTGGTGATAATCCAGCTGCGGACCCTATGGATCTCCTGCTGCTGTGTAGTGACAACTCCCCAACACCAGAGTCTTCACCACCTCCTCCTCCATCACCTCCACCGCCCATATCACCTTCCCCTCACAGTTCCCGTTCACCCTTCAGACCAGGTTATCGCGTTTGGCCCCACACTCCAACAGGCCGGTCTCAGAGAGGGAGAGTAGGTCGAGGGCAGCTGTTTGATGACCCAGCTGTGGTGAAGACTGTGGAAGGTCGTCCAAGTCTAAAGGTTTTCGTGCCTGATGTTTATTTCAGAAATGTTGGTGGGAAATTAAATTCCTTAATAACCAGCATTTTTTTTTTCCACTGGATTTGTTTTTTCTAGAGTCTTGATAGTGCCATTGTGGATTGCAGTCTCAGCTCCTACTGGGAGGACCTCAATTCAAACACTGTGTGTAATCTTCAGTATTTAGCAGTATTTGGCTTTTTTTGGTTTGACCTGTGATTTGTAATGTTTGCCACTGTCTTTCTCGCAGTGGATGATCGCATCTCAAAAATCCAGTAAGCCACCTGCCGCATCTATCCTTCAGGTGCTCAAGCAAATCTCAGATGTGTATCTTGTAGGTATGCAATACAGCGGTTGATCACCTTGCTATTTTTACCAATAAGGACCAGGCAATCGTGGGAGTCATTGATAGATCAAGACATGGCAGGGTTCCACCTGTGTCTCCAAACTTTCTTTCTCCTATGAGACCATTTTCCACTAGCCGAGGCAGGAGAGGACCTCCTTTTGTTGGGTCCTTCAACCAGAGATGTCATTATGAGGTAGTGGGTTTCTTATACATGGAGACTGTTAAGATTTTACATTCTGTAAATGTGGTGTTGGTCTATGCAAAGCTAGCTGTGACAACACTTGAGTATTAAATTTATCCATTCTTTCTTGATCGTGCACAAAAGAATCCCATGGTTCCTTGCTCTCCCTTTCGTCCCCAAAGACTCTTTTCACCCCAGCAACAATACAACCAGGTGACCACCGTTGTTCATACTACAACTGCTAATTTGGAAGGTTCTGTTTCTTAATAAAGCCTTTTTGATCCAGTGGCTTATGTTTGTTTTTGTTACTTTTCCAGCCTGGAGGTTTTCTTTCACCTTCCCGTCCTCCTCTCTCTACACCAATGTCCCACACACCCAAACTCGTGCATCTGCAGTTTGGGACTGACTCCCCTAGGCCTGCTCCATTCTATAGCCCATCTGCCAACATCATGCAGGGCTTCAGGTTAGTGATCTACTTAAAGGAATACGATTTAATATGCATGCTTCTCTTATACTGTAACAAACACTTCTATGAAATGGGAGTTTTTTTTTTTTTCTCAATTTTTGTAAAATAGACTTTACACGTTACTGTATAGTCACACTATTGGTTTTCTTTGTCAACTTTTAGAGCACCAGGTCCTGTTGTCCAGTTCCATCCCCAGCATAAGCGGCTTTTGAGTCAACGACAGCAAAGACCTCACAAGTGAGGGCAAGGAGCATTGCTTTTCTTTTCTTTTTCTTCCATTTGGAAACCTAAGTTTTATTTATCTGAATTCAGATGATGTAATTCACAGAAAGCAAGTAGGCTGGGACCCATATTCCCAAATCATGAGTGATAAAGAGAAGGAATGGATAATCAGGTTGCAGATGATTCAGCTACAGAGTGAAAATCCACATCTGGATGACTACTATTACCAGGTCTGTATCAGTCCTGAACTGCTTGGCCATCCTTGGCAAGGTTTAACTGCTTTTTCACAACATGATCCCTGTGGCTGTGTTTGCTTTACATTAAATTGTTTAAGTGCAATTTGATTTTACAACCGTTTGAAAGCGAAGACGAGGAGAAACTGTTGGATATCAAGCATAGTTGTTCATCTCTGCAGGAGTATTATCAGAGGATGGAAGCCAAACTTGCTGAAGAGGAGTTTTTGGGTGACCGGTTAAAGAAGGAGCCCCCTAAACTCACAACCCCTTATGTTACCAAAGCACTCTCGTATATCCCAGGTGAGGTGCTTTGAGCTAATTTAATACACATTTTATAAATTTCCAGTATTAATAGTTTGCAATAATTCTTGAATTACTTCAGTTGTCCACATTGAAGGTTCGCTTGGGCAGGTTGCAGTGTCTACATGTTTCTCTCCTAGACGAGCAATTGATGCTGTTCATGCAAACACATCTGATGAGGTGAGACTTTATTGCTTTAACTGAGGGTGCAATAATAATTTGTAAAATTTTGGACTTAAAACTTTTTTTTTTTTTGTGGCAGGAGCACAAAGACACTAGGCAGCAAAGGTTGGAGGTGTTGAGCACTATCGAGAAGGTAGGGTAAACCCCTGGAAATGCTTTAGCACTATGGGGCTGCAACAAAAATTTTACTACTCCATGAATGCTGACTTGAATTGGAGTGAAGTATTCAGAATAGCAGCATATGTTTCTGCAAACTCAATGTTGCTTTACAATGTATCAAGTAAACACGACAGCAGGCTGAGAATCAGCACCGATACACAGAGCATAGACTAAATGCATCATGTGAAACAAATTATAGTTGGGGATCAGAGAAACAAGAAAAAGATGGGTTAATGTGGGATTTTAAGTTGTAATGATGCATTTAGTCATTTAGCAGATGCTTTTATCCAAAGCGACTTACAAATGAGGACAATGGAATCAATTAAAAACAACAAAATGGAAATATACACAGATGGATATATGAATGTATAGATAATTATGAATGAGAGAATTCCATACAAAAGTGTCTGTGTAATGAGTTCTTGTATTGAAGCCTGGTTGAAGTCCCGTGCCTTTGGCAGTTTGATAAATGCTCTGAACCATTGATTTAAAAACCAATTAATTAGCAGTACTTTGAAAGTGCCCATCACTGCGGTGTCTTTCATATTAACACCGTATAAAGAACCCAACAATAAGGTAACTTGTAAGATTTGGTTTGAGTCATGTGTGTTTTAGTTCAACCTTTTTGCTTTCTCACAGTTGTACATAGTTTTGTTAGAAGTGGAAGAGGCAAACAAGATGAAGACAACAGTGTCTGACAAAGATGAGGAAAAGCAGTTGATGCAGAACATTAAGAGGAAGGTGGATCAGCTTTACAATGAGCTGCGGTGCACTAATCTATTGTAAGAAACCTCAAATTTTCTTTTGTGAGTGTATGGTAAGATTCTGATCTCGTTTACACCTATGGTGTACCATATAATAGGGACTCTGGAGAGGAATTTCTTTCCTGTCTAGTAGTATCAAAAGGAAAGAGGATGCTGGCCAGACTCCTCCCCTTCCTGTCAAATGATGCATCACTGCATATCCTGAACGTGGTGACCAAAAACCTCCCAGTATTGATGAGCAAAGATACAGATGAGGTCTGTAACCTGTAATGTTGTTTTTTTTTTTTTTTTATCAGTCTGTATCTTGAATATGTGATCAAGCTGTAACCTCTCCATAGGCTCTGCCTGTTCTGTATCCATCTCTCCGTACTGTGGTTGATCGACTTGCATTCAGTCAGCTAATCAGAATTCTCAAAGAGTTCACAGCAACAATGCCTGACTCGAAAGACACACGGTTAACATTGGCCTGCCAAAACAAGGTCAGGTTTTATGCAGTTGTTTTTAAATTACACTTGCCATTTTTCATGAAGTTTTCTGACCACAGTAAGATGACATTTGGATGTTTGACAGCTTTACACTTTCTCTGGGTTGCCTAGTGGTATTGCTGTCTTAAATGAACTCTTTGTTTGCAGTTTGGTCTGTCGCTGCTGTATGCTTTGCTCTCTCAAGGAGAAAGGCTTTTATCGTCTGACCTTCCTATGGAGCCCAGCATTGGAGATTTTGAGACCTGGTATTGTTTGTGCTCTTACCCCTCAAATTGCTCGCTTTCTGTGAAAGTTACTCGGCAGAATGTTCATACTTTTTAAATGTTTTTCCATACAATAAAGTTTACTTTAACAAGAGGCTGCCAAGCTCAAGCAATGACAAAGTATTATATTGAACACCGTTGAAAGTCTCTAAAAATATGGTAACTTTGTGAGAAGGCATACTGGGTAACTAAAAATCTAGAATTCTGTACCTACTGAATCATTTATGGTTTTATGACAATCGGTGACATTTAATATTTCTTTTTGCAGTGTCTGTTTTCAAATATATTTTTAATGTTGAGTTTAAAATCTACACGTGTTCAGTGAATGGCAACAAATGTGTTCCTTTTGTTTTTAATTTAATGGTATTTTAAAATGTCAACCATTTTTATGGCACCCATTTAGGACGGACACTGTATTCCATGTGGCCAGGCAGCTATCCCAGACGACACTTGTTGAGCCACTACTTCTGCCCTCCAACCTGCTAACACTGTTCTGTCGATATCTGGACAAGCGAACAGTACACCAACTAAAGAACAACATGGAGTGAGTCCAAATGCTGCTTTCTGTACTTTACACTTGGCATTTCTCTTAGGACAGGGGTGTCCAAACATGTTAATGTGGAGGGCCATTGTCCTGCAAAGTTAAGCTCCAACCCCAATCAAACATGACATAAGCCTTCCAGGAACACATTTGGGCACCCCTGGCTTAGTACATTTCCAAACCTGTAAACAAATGTTTTTTTTCTTCTCTTCCCCATTCCATCCTCTTCCTAAAACCATCCTCTCATTGGTCAGAGTGCACCTGTTTCTGTATTGGGTGTATACGTGGAAATGACAACGGTGGCGTTTTCAAAAACTTGTACTTTAAAACCCGTTCTCAAATTGCGTTTTCAGTCCCCAAAATGCCACTGTCATCTAAACGGCCCCTTAGATTACAAGATTATTAGAATTCTGAAAAATCTTAGTTTATCCAGATTATATTTTATTTGAATGCATAGCCTGTATTGGGCATACACATGGCCCAGATTGAGAGCACCGGGAGAATGTATTTGTATGAATAGAGTTTAAATGGTTTTGGCCCTTCAGGAAAAAAAGAAAAAAAAAAACTACTACATTTGCCATGTCATTCTGACTGACCGCTCTATAAAATGAGACTAAAGATGAATCAAAAACTCTAAATATAAAGCCAGCACTGGAAAAAAGGGGTATGAATTATTTACCGTTGTAATATGGTCCTCATACTTATTTACATCTGGTTTAATGGCAGTCATGTTTGTAATGGTTCTCATTTCCCCCCCCCTAAAACTTTAAAGAAACTTTAATGTACCTTTTTAGGAATAACTGCACAGAAAATACTAAAACTACAGTCAAATCTGCTAAAAGATTACATTTTATCAAGGTATAAAGATTGAGGATTAAATGCTTGTACCATATTTTTCGTAATATTTTCCAAGTTTAGATTTGATTCAGTCTCTTCCTACACATGGGTTAATTGTCTCTTAATGAAAAGACACTTGAACCTCTATTGTCAGATTTCTTTTAAAGTGGTTTTGTTCTTCTGTTGCAGATCAGCTACAGGATATCTGGCTGTAGCATCATAAATGAGCACTAACCCCATGACCTCTCTCTACACTGACCTGAAACGTAGGATGATGCTAAGCCTAAATTAAACTTGATTTTGAACGACCACGTTCATCCAAAAATGTATATTTTCTATAACCCTAAATATATTTTCTCCCTTTTTTTGTTCTTCGCCTTATTCTCAATCTTTGTCTTAACAAGGTCAGATTTGCATACGAATGGGCAATTAGCACTTTCTTGACATGTGGCTGATATTCAGTCATTTAATAATGACCATATAAAGCCTTGTATGAAGTGCGTCGCAGATATAGCTGATCATTTTGGATTTGTGGTCTGCAGGTCTTCAGAGTGAGCTGTTGGGGTTGATCTAAATGTACAGTTGCACTAAAGGTGTTTGGTTTAATTTGTGACTTATAAAAACATGGTTTGTTAAGAATCCAACTATGTCTTTCAAAGAAAGGTTTTGGGTGTTTATTTGGAGAACTGTTAATTTCAAAAGTATGTATGTTTGTGAAATGTTTTTGAGGTATGGTTTCATTTTTATTTCTCTAATTGTTCGATCAGTGTCATATCTAATATGTACTTTTCACTGTTGCAGAGCACATGCAAATTAAAAAAAACAATAAAAATAAAAATTTGTAAAATGAACTGACTCATTGTATATTGGTTGAATCCGAGATGTAAATCCCAGTTTGTTTTTAGACCTTTTGATTTGTGCTATTCATAATATAGCATGGCCTTGAGTGCTATTTTAAGGCAAATCACTTTGGGCACATTTTTATTAACTATGCAAATTTGTGAATACCACAATGGTGTTCTACGCTTTACCGCGGTCTATTTACATCATTGTCTCTGAGTTTTTGTAAATTGCAGTAATACTTTTGAGTTGTGGAGTGCTCTAAACAACTAGTTTTCACTTTTCTAATGCTCTATAAAAAGTGTTCCATTTAACTTCTCTCTTCACATCCCTAAACAGCTCTCTACATAAAGTGTAGCTTATGTACAGACAAAGGGTATGGGGTGTCTGTGCCCTGCTTCACTTTGTATTAATGTGAACATTTTAATATTACTTTATTTGTCATAGGCTGTAATGTAAAGCTTATTTGTAACTTGAAACTTTAACCATCTGTTTGCTTGTTTTTACTAAAGCCATGAAGTGGTCATCCTATGGTTTCAGATCAGTCACTTTCTAACTAACAGAAGTCTTTTGTGTGTTTTTGTTTGTTTTGGGGTGGGTAAGGATGATGTAATTTGACATATCAGTGTATGTGTATCGGAAAAGAGTAGGCTCTGGGGTTAAAGGTCAAGCTTTCAACTCTCCTTCACCTCTTGATATGAGGATTTTGGCCCTGTGTGTGGAATGTCAGCCTGAAGTGAGAGACTGAGGCTTTTTTTTTTTTTTTTTTCTGCACCCACATTGTTTTACTTTCTCATGAGCTGTCTTTACATATTGAAAGGAAGTAAAGAAGCTATCCAGTGTGTACCCTTATTGGCAATTAAACTTTTTTTGGATAATCTCAGTCTCCAATAAAAAGCCTACCTTTTAAAAGTTTGATTCAGTGAAACTTCTCTATTTGTATGTAGTGTTGAAAAATCTGTTCTAAACAGACATATCTGTCTTATGTAGCTTTGGAAATGTTCTGATTAATCTTAAAACAGACCTTGGATTCTGTTCAAGTCCATATGTTGAAATGTAATAATTGGTTTGTTTTTTTTTTTTTTTTTTTTTTTTTTTTTTCAGTTATAGTTTTAATAGATATGGCAAAAGAACAGTAGTCCAGAATAGAAGCTATGTCATAAAGGTCACCCACTTGGAGATTTCTGGCTTCACCACTGGTTCATATAATATCTTTGGAACCATTTTACAACAAATACATTTATACTGTGTACGTTTATACTAATTTAGAATGAAAAGGCTATAACTATATTGCTTAGCTATAGTGAGAGGTTTACACCAGGTTACAGAAAAAATAATTAAAAAATATTTTGTTATCCAGTACCATTAAACATTTTATAGGTCCAACATATATATATATATATATATATATATATATATATATATATATATATATATATATATATATATATATATATATATATTTTAGTTATGTCATATTACCTTTTTTCTTCTGGAAATCGCATTTCAGATTATTTGTGCTAAACAGAGCTGCTATTACGTAATGTTATTGACTGTGCCCTGTGTGTTTGTGCATTGTGTTTCAAGTGTATTAGCGTTTGAGTGACAAGACTCATAGTTTACATAGTGTCTGACTGTCAGCTGGTTTTATTCTACGTCTGCAGTCAAACCTATAAACAGTGTCTCTTCAAACTCCATGCCAGTCTTTTCACTAGCTAGTGCAGATATGATGGTTTATTTGAATAGCATAGAGTGACCTGCTGTTTGGATGAATGTATTTTTGCTCTGTTTAACATTCACATATAAAAAAAAAATAATCTTGTGACCATGTCTGTACTTGCTTTAGCTTCATCTTAATAATCAATCAATAATTAACTGTCTGTCTGCCTGTCTAAAACTAATATCAAATAACCATGTCTCAGTCAATATCTACACTGCAGCTATTTAGCACATGTGGTAAGGTACATAAAGTTTTATGGGGCCCCAGCGAAGGGAAATGGACGCTGGTCTCTCTCTCTCTCTCTTTTTTTTTTTTTTTTTTTTTTTTTTGTGGATGACCCTTACAAGGAGGTGCCACTGTTCAAAAAATGGTTTAAAAACCCAGTCGACAACTTGTACATCTTCTGTCTATGACCTGTTCCCTGTGCACATTAGCTTGGGTTGTGTTTGTCTTTCTGTTTTCCTGTTTTTTTCCCTCTAGGTATATCTACAATGTTTAGATGGATGCTTCTAAGAATGATGTTATTGCTCTGGATGACAAACGTAACACTTCAGGGCGGCACAGGTAAGCCTGCTGATAAGAAAACAATGCTCATAAATCTGTTCTGGGATTTGTGTGTGGTACTTTTTAAGTGCATACTGTTGCTGATCCTTCCAAGAACAGAGTTTTTCCAAGTTGGTGAGACACAAGTTTTTATGTTGTCCATGGTGTAGAGCACCACCTTTGACTTTTGAGATGTTAGCAGAGATTCAACACTTTCCAGAAATTACCAGACAAACTACTAACTTAATGTTGTAACTTAATGCATGTGGATACAGTATGCATACCGTAGATGAGTTGTGATGGAGCAATATGTTCAAATGTAGGTGTTTTTTTTTTTGTTTTTTTTTTTACATGATTGTCATTTTGTAAACCTACTCGTAGCCAACATCGTTACAGTGATATAAGCGTTTCATAAGAATTTCAAAAACAGTAGTTTAGTAGCAGATTGATCTTAAATTTACAGTTAAAAATTTAATTAACTGGAATATTGTTGATATACCAAATTACATTATACCTAATGTGCATAACTTACAAAGGGAAAAAAGAAGAAACAGTTATTTAAATGAAAAAAAGAAATAAAATTATGGTAATGTCAGTTTAATTTTGTAAAATCACTTCCAAGAACTCTAAAATTGTGTAAAATTAGTAAGGGAACTCGATATTAACCAATTAAACCAATTTTTTACTGTAGTGATTTCTGTAAAAACACTGAATCAATCGTGATGACTTCTAGGTTTATTTATTTATTCATTCATTCAGTAATTCTTGGTGCATAAATTTTGTTTGGAAATGCCCCAGAGCTGTATCTGCAATCGCATACTGGTTTCTTCAGGACAGGTTCATGAAACACCAAATTAGAATTCAGACATCATCATGTCTGTTTCTGAATGTGGCAACTTTTATATATATATATATATATATATATATATATATATATATATATATATATATATATATATAATATTTAATAATATATGCAGTATGTTGTGCAGCAGTTTTATTTGTTGATGTTACATTTTAAAGGGTATAAAGCATTTTATAGTTATTGTATATAGCAATGCTTTATTGAACTTTGACAAATATGTGTCTGTATATACATTCTTAATCAACAATGGAATGTCCATAACCCTCAGCTACATTTATATATATTTTTATCTTAGATTTTTGTGATTCTGTAAGTTTATTGTGTACACTAGGTTATCGACAGCATTTAATTATTTATATTTATTGTTGTTTTAAGGGTACAAACCTCAAAATCCAAATGGTGGTGCAGCACAAATGTCACCTAAAGGTATCGTGGATCTTTCTTTGCTGATGAATAACTGTTATTTTGAACTTTTTATCTTTTCTTTTCTTTTTTCTTTTTTTCTTTTTTTTTTAAATAATCATGACATTTTTTATTTGATTTTTTTGTTATTGCGAATGTTAATCTTTGAGAAATACATAGCTCAATAAAACCGTTTTTTTTTTTTTTTTTTTTTTTTTCAGATTATGGTTTGGGTCCAAATAGCAACTCAGCAAATATGAAAGGAAACGGTGAGCAAGAATGATTTTTGATCTTTTGGACTGATTTTATTTCTTCTTTACCTTAAAATTAAATGTAAAGTATTCAGTTCTTCTCAAAAACATTAATATATATACTTCAGTTTTTGCCTAGTGCTCTGCTTAAAACCCATCTTACTTCACTCATTAAATATTCACAATGAAATGTGATCAAATAAAACATTGTTTTTTTTTTATTAACAAGTTATTTTATTTTGCTTGGTTAAAGTATTTTTATATTTAGCATATTTCTGTGCATGTACAGCAGTTTTATTTGTTGTAAGAATATTTATCTATTTTAGAGATTTCTTGTGGCAATGATTTTACTGGATGGAAAATTAAAGATAATTCTTAACTTGAAAGCTTTTCTTTTTTTTTTTTTTTTATCAGGTTATCCTGTTAACAAAGGTATAGGTAAGTCCTGCTTCAGAAAAGCAACCACACCATGTAGTATGTAATGTACAATATAATTTAGTAAATGGCATCTAAAAATTTGAATCATAATACACCTGTGTGCTGTTTTTCAGGTTCATATGGGGGTGCACAAAATAAGCCTGGATACGGAGGTCGTCCCCCGTATGGTATGAGTTTACTTTGCTTGTAGAATATGCACATAATCAAATAATCATACATTTTCTATTTTAACATATTTGATTGTTATCAGGTGGAACAGGCATTGGAATGATTAACCAACATGCATTGAAGCAGAGGGGAGGTATGTGATCTAATGTACAACAAAATTATTTTTATTAAATAATAAAGCATAATTGGCCATTTAGATTTTTTTCTCCTCAAAAAATATAAAACATACCCTTTGTATGTTCATTTATACAGTTTAGGATTTCAAAACACTGTATTACAGACTTAAAAGCCTGTTCTTTTTATGTCTTGTGGCTATCAATTATTTATCTAATTATACTAAATCTTTCCAGGTTATGGAAATGGTAATGGCTACAGAGCTCCATCTTATGGGGGTGAGTTTAATGTCAAGAGTTAGTGTGTTAAAGTTAGTACAGATTTGTACATAAAATGTTCTTGTTCAAATTGTTGTAAATGTTCATTGTGTACAAACACCATTTGTGCCATTTTGTAAATACTTTCACTAAAATGATGTCTGTTTAATGTTTTCCGAAGGCTACAGCAATTTAATGGGTGCTCATCCCCAGAAAGGAGTTGGTCTAGGTTAGTCTGTTAAATGTTCTTTGTATGAGTTCACCTAAAAAAAAAGCCATTTTAAGTTTATTTATTTTGTGGAACACAGTTGGTAAATTTGGTAAATTACAAAGGAACATTTGTACACACCAACTTTTTCTATCATATTAAAATATTTTTAAATTTGTGGAAAGGTTACAATTGTTCACAGTTGTTATGAATAGTATGCAGTCATTTGTAACATCTATTGTTTTTAATCCTGTGTAAGAAAGGCATATTATTTTACATTAACTAGGGATCTGGGAAGGAGGAACCAATTGCAGTGAGAGATAAGGTTTTATTGACAAGACAGACACAAGAGGTAGTGAAGTGCACAATAGATACCACAACAGGGACACAGTAGACAGGAACAGCTAGGGAAGGCCACTGGGAAGGCTTCAGAAAACAACTGGCAGAATACTTTGGCAACAGAGGGGGCAGCAAGACCAGGCTGATAGAGAAGAAGGCCACACAAGGCACCATAGAGCAGAGCTCAGAAACTTGCCCCCTGACTCTGGAGATAGACCAGATGCCAGGCTGGTAGAACCAGGGAAGGACACATGGGGACAGGTCACAAGACTAGACAAGGCTCCACAAAAAAATAAATAAAATAAAACTCAAGACAAGGAAAAACAAACCAATATAAAAGCTAAGTAACAAAGTAAGAAATTGCAAATTTAACCAACTCAGAATAATCAAACAAAACCAAGACTCAAGGTTAGAAAAACTAAAATCTTACAAAAAAGCCAAAGGCAAGAACAAACAAATTACTAAAACAAGGAGCAAGACAAGAACATGGAATTACACGGACTAGACAAAACAAGGGCACAAGACCACAACCAGACAGGGAGACACGGACACTTATTCAGCCACATCCACAGACAAAGGGGGTGAGAATGACCACGGACCAGCAAACACAAAAGGGAAAGGTGCACTATAAATAGGGAGGAAAATACATGAGGGACAGGTGAGCACAATTAGACCAACTAGGGTAACAAGAGGGAGAGCTAAGGGGCTAAAGGAGCACATTGTCGAGAAAATAACTAACAAGGCCATGTGCTGATACTAGACACAAGAAACAAACATAAAACAAAGTGACAGTGCAAAACCCTGACAGATGTACAATTTTTCAAACCATTTTTCTCTTTTGAGCCCCATTCTAAATTAGTTTGGCAGTATTACACATAGACCACCTGACAAATGGCTAAAACCCAGAGAATCAAGATGATTTTCATGCACAATCAAGATTTTCATGAAAAGCACAGCAATTTATTTCATCTCATGTGTCTGGCAATATAAAAATATATATATATTGGAATGGTCAAGCCAGACTCTTGACCATAATGCATTTATGGCCTGCCCAGAACTCAGAATGCAGAAGTCCCAGTAATTCCAAAATTAAAAATTAAATTAAAATTTATGCATTTAGCAGACGCTTTTATCCTAAGTGACTTACAGTGCATTCAGGCTATCAATTTTTACCTATCATGTGTTCCCGTTGAATCAAACCCCAAACCTTATGCTTGATAGCTCTACCAATTGAGCTAAAGGAACACTGACAAACATTTTTGCAGCTATATTTTTATTGTCTAAAAATCACTGTAATATTCTATAAAGAGCAGTTTGTTGTTCAGTGTAATGAAATGTAAAGTTTTAGATGTTGGAAATACTGATTATTTACATATTTTAGTGGATAATCCAATACAAAATATGGCGACTAACTATCATTTGATATTGCTAAAGAGATGTAGACATGTATAACAATCCTTTAACCACATTGGTATTTGCACTATATTTACATTAACAGTGTTTTGTTGACTATGTTTATATATATGGTGCTGGGCCAGCAGCAGACAAGGGACAAGGGACAAAATCTGGAGGTAAATTCTCTTTGTATGTAGCATTTTTTAAATTTTTAAATAATTTATATAATACTATTGCCAGATTGAAAAGAAAATGTTATCACAGAAGTCAATACATGGATTGGTGAGGGGGGTACTTTTAAAAGTAATACATTACATTATTGCATTACTCCCTAAAAACGCATTACTATATAAGTAACTTGTATATTTCCTTCTAAATTAAAAATGAATGTTACATTACTAGTTACTTTTATAAAGTAATCTGATTACGTAACTCATGCTTGAAGGTCTGAAATTTCATATAATGTATTACGTGAGGTATGAAGAACAGGGCCCTGGTTTGAATGAAAAATAATTTTTCCTCTGACTTACAGGATATGGCATCGCTGCAGGATATACCAATGGTGGGGCGACCAAGGCACAACAAGGTACATAATAATTATATTTAGTCAACTTCCTTATGCTACTTTCTCTGTATTGTAAACTGCACTTATAAACTGACTTGGGATTGGTTTTGATTAGGATATGGAGGATATGCTAATGGAGCTAAGCAACCTAATACAGGTAATATGCTGGATGTTTAAATAAATATGATTTCACAGTGTAATTATTACAGTGTGGATAATACTGAATTGAGGTTGATACACAAATCTAAAGTATGTTTCCTTAATTAGGCTCTTCTCTTCAAAATATGGGGTATCACAATGCTGGAACCAAGGGACCTAAACCAGGTAAACTTTTTCTGTGTGCAATGCATATGGTGTGTTCTTATTTTTTCTTTGTCTTAATTTTCAGTATAATTTGAATCTTATGTGTTGGGTCTGATTTAAAGGATATGGTGCTAAAGCTGGAACTTCACATGGACAAGGAACCAAGCCTAATGGTAAATAGCATGTGATTATGTTATTTCAAAAATAAACAAATTTTAAATCTTTAAAATCTGCTTGGATATGCCACCTTCAAAGCCACTGTAATACATTCATATTTACATATATATATAAATACATCTACTATATTTTTAGTTTAGTTTAATAATCTATATTATTACATTAAAAGAGTTAACTTTTGTATTGTAAGCTGGGGTAACTGGAGCATCTCTAAAGTGATTTGGGATTGGTTTTGTTCAGGATATGGAGGATATGCCAATGGAGGTGCAGCTAAGCAACCTAATACAGGTAATATACTGAATGTCACTATTTTTATTTTATTTACTTTTACATTTAATTCTACAGTGTAATTATTACATTGTGGATGATGCTAAACTCTGAAATAAAATGAGGCTATTACACGGGTTTTAAATGTTTTTTCTTTTCTTTAATTAGGCTCTTCTCTTCAAAATATGGGTTATCCCAGTGGTGGACCCAAGGGTCCTAAGACAGGTAAACTTTTTGTGTAATTTTTATGTTGTGTATTTCATTTTCCTTTGTCTGATTTCAAATCTTATGTGTTGGGTTTGCATTACAGCATATGGTGCTAAAGCTGGATACTCAAATGGACAAGGAGCCATTCCTAATGGTAAATATCATGTAATCGTTGTTATTATAAAACATTACTATAAAAGTTTTTTTTTTTTTTTTGTATAACATATCACATAGTTAGCTATAAAATCAGTTTGAATAGGCCATGTTCAAAGCCACTGAAAAATATGATATACGCACACCTTTGACTGCACATTGCTGTGTATTGAAAAGAAAAGATGATACAAAACAAACCATCCAGATTACAGAATCATAAGAAATATAACACATGAACCCTGAAGATAAACTGAACTAGAATTCAGGTGATACCTCTCTATGTTGACTGGATGTTTGGTTCATAACCTTAGATGTTGCAGAATCTCTTCCTACGAACACTTCCTGGTGTTCTTTTGCTAGGATGTCCATTAGGTCTGGATGCCAGATTATCTGGATGGTATCGATGGTGTGGTCTCTAATGTGATATTATTGGCTGCAAGCCATGATCCCCCCCCAATATATTTGGTATTGGATCTGGTTTCCTCTCCTCTTAAATACAGGATCTCCCAGGCTAGATAGACTCTAGTGTATTATGTCCTGTGATCATCTAGTATGGGTAAGCTACTTTCGACCATTGCCTCCATTCTTCTAACATATTCTTGTTGGAAAAAAGATCCTTATTGCCAACACTGTAGTGTAATTTGACAAGTGAAAGCTTCCTGGAAAAGAAAGCACAAGGTTGATGTTTACCTGGAGTACCATAACTCTGAGAGAAAACTGCTCCAGTGCCACAATCAGAAGGAGAACCTGGATGCTTGAGTGTTGGGGCTGTCACGAAAATAGTCTTGAGAAGAAAGCTTTAAGAGATGCAATGGTGCTGCAATCTCTGATGAATCTTTAGTTAAAATTTAAAGACCAAGAAATCTTTGGAGTTCCTTGACAACTTTGGGAATTGGCCAATCTGTGAAGCTTTTACTTTGGTTTGGTCTATATTCACTCATTTTTGACTGATGTTGTAGCCCAGGAATGTGTGGGTGGCAGTGGTGAGAAACTTGCTTTTCTGTTCCTTAACATACAACTGGTTAATTAAATGAATAAGTACTGTATAAGATATGCTGTACATGTTCTTCCTTGGGCTGCAAATAAACAAGAATATCAATATTGTACACTGTATAATGGTTGAGTAGATCTCTAAAGATTTTATTAATGGACAGCTGGGACAACGGTAGAACACTGGCTACAATGGTATTCATAAAGCAACTTCCGAACCGCGTAGTTCTAGGAACTTAGTTCAAGGAACTAGCCGGCATGGTGGTTCCTAGAGAACCAATTTCACCCTCAGGCCATTTTCATGGATGATATTCCCATCGCCAGCAGGAACTCTGAAGCAGCCGACAACAACTTCTTTATTTGCAGCTTTTACAAACATCTACAATTGGTGAATAGAGGCCAACCTACATCCTTCACAATAAGACTTTCACTGTTTCGAAAAATGTAGTGGTAACATGTTCCATAAATAATGAGCTGCATGAATAAAGGCTCGAGACCCCATAGAAGTTTTGTGAATTTGAGGGAGAACAAGAGCGAGTACAGAAGATTATCTTAGAGTACAAGTAGGAGTGTAAATATGATAAAAGGTCAGATAAGTATGAAAGAGCAAGATTGAGTACCTTGTACTTAAGGAAAAGTATTTTAAATTTAGTATGGTATTTAAGCGAAAACTAATGGAAGTGTTGTAATATGGGAGTAATGTGATTAATTGATTAAAATGTGATTAAATGTGTTTTAATGTGATTTGATTATAGTCGATTAATGTTACTTATTTGGATATATGCAGCACGAATGACACTGTTTTTATGTGCTTCATTTGACAAAGTACTATCGAAGATGACCACTCTCTTTGGTGGAGGTGGAGTTTAGCCACGCTATTACATCATATAGTTCCACAAGCTGACATTTAGGCTGGTTTCAGTAAGATATTTTGAGTTCTGAAACTTACAGGATGTTTTTTTCTCTCTCTCTTTTTTTTTTTTGTATAGCATAATGACCTGCTACAAGGTAAAAAATCTGTGGAATTTTGGTTTATCAGTTCATAAAATATTTTTCTTTAATTAGGCTCTTCTCTTCAAAATATGGGGTATCCCAATGGGGGAACGCAAGGACCTAAACCAGGTAAAATTTCTGTGTGTGTAATGGGTGTGTATTTCTTTTTCCTTTGTCTAATTTGTCCATGTCATTTGAATCTTGTTTGTATTGGCTCTTCTTCAAAAGGATATGGTGCTAAAGCTGGACCCTCAAAAGTACAAGAGGCCAAGCCTAATGGTAAATAGCATGTGATTATTACTATTATTAAATATAATTTTTGTCATTAACTAACATCAGGTTTAATATGCTGCATTCAAAGCCACATGATATAACTACATGATATAAACATATCTCTTCGATTGCACATTAATTGAATTCTGCATTAATACGCCAAATGTAGTGCAGCCCTAGTTTGATAATCTTTATTATTGGTGGAGGAGTTTTTTAGTAAGGGTGAAGTATTAAAATTCCTATATTGTAAAACTGGAGCACCTCTAAACTGATTTGTTCAGAATATCGAGGATATCCTAATGGAGGTGCAGCTAAGAAAGCCAATACTACCTTAATATATTGGATGTCACAAGGAATTTTGTATATTTGATTGTACAGTGCAATTATTACAGCATTGGAAATACCGAATTCTGAAAAGAAGTGAAGATAGTCAAAAGTATTTTTCTCTTATTAGGCTCTTCTCTTCAAAATATGGGGTATCCCAATGGTGGAACCAAGGGCCCTAAACCAGGTAAACCCATACCAAATGGCTATATATTTATATGTGTGTGTGTGTGTGTGTGTTTCGTTTTTATAGTATACCATTAACCATTAAACCTGTGGAAAGTCCCCATAAACTATATATACAACTGTGTATATGTGTGGATTGCATGGTGTGTTTTCTTTTATCTTATTTTTCCATATTTAAATTTTATTTGTTTGGTCTGATTTAAAGGATATGGTGCTAAAGCTGGACCCTCAAGTGTACAAGGAGCCAAGCCTAATGGTAAATAACATGTGATCTTTACTTTTAGAAAACATATAGTTTCTGGCCACATTTTGATATGCCACATACAAGTCAACTGTAAAATATAGGCTAGGATATACTATACACACATCTTCAAAGTCTGCTTTACTGTCAATTCTTCCACATGTACAGCACATACATACAGAGAATTGAAATTGCATTACTCTCAGACCATAAGTGCATAAAGATAACACTAACAGTAGAGCACAAAATACAGAGATGTACAGATTAAATATTACATATGACTATCTTTGCACATTTATTGAATTCTGTGTTAATACACCAACTGTAGTGTAGCTCTTTATATATTAATAATGTCGATTATGGGTGGACACGTTCTTTGATGGGGTAAAACAGGGTCTGTATTGTAAACGGAAGTAACTGGAGCACATCTGGGCTGATTTGGGATTGATTTTGTTCAGGATATGGAGGTTATGCTAACGGAGGTGCTGTTAAACAACCTAATACAGGTAATATATTTCATGTCACCAACTTTGTGAAAAATATGTGTGGGATATTTTGGTTCTCAGTTCATAAAGTACTTTTCTTTAATAAGGCTCTTACCTTCAAAATATGGGGTATCCCAATGGGGGAACCAAAGGACCCAAACCAGGTGAACATTTTTTGCATACTGTATTACTTTTTCCTTTGTCTAGTTTTTCCATATCATTTGGATCATGTGTGTTCTTTTGTCTTCAATGAATATGGTGTTAAAGTTGGACTTCCAAATGGGCAAGGAGCCAAGCCTAATGCTAAATATCTTATGATTATAAAACATATAGTTTAGGGCTCTAAAATACAGTTTGATAGGCTACATTAAAGCCACTGTAAAATATATGATAAATGCACACCTTTGATTGCACCTTGATTGAATTCTATATTAATACACAATCTGTAGTGTAGCCCCCATCTATATTATTGGTGGATGAATTGTTTATAAGGAGTAAAACACTGAAAGTCTGTACTGTGAAAGAGCACCTCTGAACTGATTTGGTATTAATTTTGTTTAGGATATGGAGGATATGCTAACGGAGGAGGAGCTAGGCAACCTAACACAGGTAGTACATTGGATGTCACCAGCTTTTTATCCAGCTTTCATAAATTTGTTTCAACGGTGTAATTATTACATTGTGGATAATACTGAATTCTGAAAGTAACTCAGGATATTACACTGGTCTAAAGTATGTTTCTCTAATTAGGATCTTCTCAAAATATGGGGTATCCCAATGGCGGAACCAAGGGACCTAAACCAGGTAAAAAAAAAAAAAAAAAAAAAATCTGTGTAATGATGATGCATGTGGAATTATTTTGGTCTTGTTTTTCCATATTATTTGAATTCTTCTTCACTGAATGCAATTCTAAAATTGAACTTTCAAATGGACAATGAGCCAAGGTAAATAGCAAATATCATGTGATTACTCTTACAAAATATATACATATAAAATATATAATTCTGAAATTTAGTTTGATAGGCCAAGCCATTGTGCAATTATATGCACACCATTCTATATTGATACACCAACTGTAGTGTAGCCTCATTTAGATTAATACTGTTTATAATTGGTAGGGGAGTTGTTTATTAGGAGTAAAGCACTAAACGTCTTTATTGTAGATTTAATTAACTGAATCACTTCTAAACTGATTTGGGGTTTTGTTCAGGATATGGAGGATATGCTAATGGAGGAGTAGCTAGGCAACCTAACACAGGTAATATATTGGATGTCATCTTTTTTTATCATTAAAATTAATTAAATTCTAAAGTGTAATTGTTACATTGTGGATAATACTGAATTCTGAAAAAGAACTGTGGATATTACACTTATCTGAAGTATTTTTCTATAATTAGGCTCTTTTCTCCAAAATATGGGTTATCCCAACGGAGGAACCAAAGGACCTAAACCAGGTAAAGTTGGTGTATTTTTCATTTCCTTTGTCTTATTTTTTCCATATCAATTGAATGTATGTTGGTTCTGCTTTAGGATATGGTGCTAAAGCTGGACCCTCAAATGGACAAGGAGCCAAGCCTGGTAAATAGCATGTTATTATTTTAAAACATAAATGTGACCCTGGACAACAAAACCAAGTCATAAGTAGTGTTACGACCCTTCTTTAGCTCTTAACAATCTAGGGATTGAGAAGGGGAACATTAAACCAGTTCGGGCACCTTTCACCCATAATCACTGAATGAAATGAGAAAACAGAGAGACGCGAGAATCACAAAGTTAATTTAATAAATGTAAAATAATATACATCAAGTAAACCAATATTTAAACAAAGATAATTTTTAGGAACTGAGGAGGACAAAGGGGAATCCTGGATTGTGTCAAATAAAATAAAAATAAAAAAGGAAACTAACTAAACCATTTCCATCTACTCCTAAACTAAAAACAAAAGATCAAAGAAAAAGTCTTCAACGTCCGTGACGTCATAACTAAACTACTCTAACTAATCAAACCAAAAATACAGAGGGTGGCACAAATCCCTAAACTAGTGTGCAAAGACAAAATTCAATCTAAATGCGTGTAAATGTATGTCACGTGACATGCTTACCTAAACCCCTTTCCTCCTTCCAACTTAACCCAGCTTTGAAGAGTTATTTCAAACTTTCAAAGCTCACACATAAGGAGTTAAATCACAACAAGCAATATTCACATGACAAACTCACTTAACAAAACTAAATCAAACGAGGCACAGCACAAGCAAAATCAAAGCATAAAGTCTCTCTCTTGCACTGGCAGTAGCATCTCCCTTAAGTAACGCTTCTCCAGGTGTCAAGTGTCGGGATGATTAGGACCACGGCCTCACAGGGCACACCCAATCAACTCGTCACAGATGATTGACAGGCCAAACAGCAAATCAGCAACGGCATGTTAGTGACAGTAAAAGAGAGGCAAAAAGACACAGAAAAGAGAAACAAAACACACAGAAATGCTAACCGTCCCTAAGGACGTTACAGTAGCATGGGTATATTTGAAGCAATAGCCAACCATACTGTACATTGTATGCGTCAAAATGACAGATTCTTTTATAGCACAAATCATTAGGATATTAAATACAGATCATGTTTCATGAAGATATTGTATAAATGTCCTACAGTAAATATATCAAAACTTGATATCTGATTAGTAATATGCATTGCTAAGAACTTTGGAACTAAGGTGATTTTCTCAGTATTTAATTTTTTTTGCACCCTCAGATTCCAGATTTTTAAAATATTTGTATCTCAAGCAACCATACATCCATAAAAACCATGGAACCATACATTAAAAACCATACATCACTGGAATGCTTATTTAATATTATTTAGCTTTCAGAAGACATATGAATCTCAGTTTCAGAAAATGTACCCTTATGACTGGTTTTGTGGTTCAGGGTCACATATCGACCCTAAAAGCTATTTTCAAGTGTATGATATAATGTACAATATATACACCTTTGATTGCATGTTAATTGATTTTGCTTAAATACTGCAATTGTAATATAGCCTCATTTAGATTAATAAACAATGTTACTAGTGGAGGAGTTCTTTTTCAGCATTAAAGCATGTCTGTAGTCACCTCTTGTGTCCCTTATGATTTTTAATGTTTTGCCTTATTTCTAGTGTGTACAGAATTTTAAAGTTTGTTTTTGGATAACTGCAATAGGTCCAATGTAAAACCTTCAGTCATATCTACACTCTTATGATCTATAGGTTACGGTGTTCCTGGACATATGTCAAAAAGACCTTATAAAGCAGCTAATTCAGGTAAATCATTATTACTGAAAGCACTTTAAGTAATTTTATTTTCTACTTACACATAACACGGATAATAGTAGTTTTATAATCTGTCATTCAGAAATACATATGTTTCTGCATGTGAATTTGGCATATTGGATTGTTTAAGTGTGCAGTAAAAATTTATTTGGCTTCTAGGATATATGCCTGTAACCGTTGGGAAACAGGGTGTTCCTGGTGGAAAAGGACCTAAAGGGGAGATTTTAAGCCCTGAAACACCAAGTCATCTCCCACTAACATCTAACACCAAGGGTGTTTTACCAGCTGAGCGTGTGCCAAATACAGGATTGCTTCCACAACAAACTAAAGACCTTCCACCAGTCCTGCAACAAACAAAAGGACAAAATCTTAATGCACCACTTCAACAGGGCAAAGACCCCAACTCTATGGGACCTCAGTTTGCTCCAAAGCCATTTATGCAAGGTTCAGGATTTTATAAACCTAGTAAAGCTTATAAACTGCCCACACCTGTAATTCCACAAAACAAAGCTTCAAAACCTGCTGCACCAGCAATCCCTCAAGCAATCCCTGCACAAGACTCAGCTCCCATTCCTCAGACAAATTCTCCTCAAACATCACAGACAGCTACACTAGAGCAGGGACAAGTGCTGTCACAGGAGCAAACCGTCAATCCAGTGATACTACAGCCACAGGTGCCTCTGATGCCAAACGCAGCTGTTCCTCAAATAACTTCAGAGATGCAACAAACCAAGATTCAGTCAAACCCAGCTTTGCCTCAAATGAAGAATCCATCAAAAACAAATCCTGGTAAATCTCTATAGTTTTGATTTGGTACAATGTGCTGGTTTACCTTCCACCACTATAGTGCAACGTCAGATCTTTAAAGATTTGACTGCAAATTTTAAAAATAAATAAATATATCTGCATTGAAAAGTTTCATTGATCTTAAAGGTCCTTTGTGGAACCACAGATGGAAATAAAGAAGCTTTATTTTTAAGAGTGTAGAGAGATTTAATAATTAAAAGAAAAAAAGAAAACACTTTTTACAAACAATATGCTTTGTAATACATTATGCAAGTGGGTCTTCGCTTCATATTTTAAGAACTCTGTTAGTGATATTAAAGCATCTTCCATTTATAACTTGTTTGTGTTCTGCAGAACTCACTGGTCTAGGACAACCTAATGGACAGGTGCAGGGAGCTATACCTTCAAAGCCTGGTGATATATAAATAATAATTTAGCTATATAACAATAAATCATGTTTAAATTGTATGGTCTATTTTAACCCAAAATAAAGTTTTGGTTTGTATCAAAATATTGAAATGTTGAAATGTATATATTATTATTTTTTTAGATTGTGGACCTGGTGGACGACCTAATGGACAATGGGTCAAACTTCCAAGTCCTGGTGAGCTCTAATTATTTTCCACTTGTCATATAAATTATTTTAAAAAAAAACAACAAAACTCATGTGATGCTTACCAAAAGCTTTATTTTTAAAAGTCACAATTAAATATAAATAAGAGAATTTTAAAGTTTAGTCTTTTAGCTTTGACTCCTTAATTTTTATACTAAGACTAAATCTAGAAATGTGGTTTGCAGGGTCTGGGTATCCCAACGGAAAAGGAGAAGTGTCATCACAACCAGGTGCAGTGAAGTAAACATTAACTGTTCATCCATGCATCCAGTACGCTATATAACTGTTTACGTCTATACAAAAAAAAAAAAGAGTACATATTACATTTCTTTATGTTGTGCATAAGATTATTGTCTTAATTCTGTCCCTGGGCTTTGGAGCAGGAATTGGTGGTTATCCAGCTCATGGCATTAACAATGGGTACAAAGCAGGGAAATTATTTAGAAACATATTTTATTGTAATTTACATGACTTATTATTTGGCTTCAACTTTATATTTATTTATTTGTTTATTTTATTGTTTTGAAAAGGAATTGGAGATCAAGCTACTTGTCTAAAAGTAATTTTTTGTCGTTATTCTACAGGTTATGAAGGATATGGAAACAAATTCAATAAGCCAGGTAGGAATACCCTACTTCATGGATATTTCTTGAATCATTTGTTGACACAGACACAATTCACATGTACATTTATTAAATATTTCATCTGATGACTTAATATGCTCAGGTGTCACTAGTCTGAGATTTAGCCTATAAGTGCAATAATAATTCAAACCAGTGTTATTTTTTCCACATTTTTAAAATTTGGATTTTAATGCTTTTATCAAGTTTTGATTGTAAATAAATACTAAACATTCGTAATCATACAGATATCAATGACATGATATGACTTTTTGATAAAATGGTATTGTTTTATTTACCTGTCTAATTGAATGTGTTTGTAGTTATTTATATTTTTTTTTCATTCATTCATTTGCATCCTGATAGCTGGACCACACGGTGGGCAGCCAATAGGATTCGGATCTAAGGGAAAATCTCCGGCAAAATATGGTTAGTCTGAGAACAATTCTATGTGCTGCTTTCATAAGAAATTATTATGACAATTCTATGTGAGCATTGGTGGTTCAGTGGGAGCATTGGTGGTTCAGTGGTAGAATTCTCGCCTGCCACGCGGGAGACCCGGGTCCGATTCCCGGCCAATGCAGCAGAGGTCGTGTTTTAGGGAAGTCGTGGCCTAATGGTTAGAGGGTTGGACTCCCAATCGAAGGGTTGTGGGTTCTAGTCTCGGGCCGGACGGAATTGTGGGTGGGGGGAGTGCATGTACAGTTCTCTCTCCACCTTCAATACCACGACTTAGGTGCCCTTGAGCAAGGCATCGAACCCCCAACTGCTCCCCGGGCGCCGCAGCATAAATGGCTGCCCACTGCTCCGGGTGTGTGCTCACAGTGTGTGTGTTTGTGTTCACTGCTCTGTGTGTGTGCATTTCGGATGGGTTAAATGCAGAGCACAAATTCTGAGTATGGGTCACCATACTTGGCTGAATGTCACTTCACTTTCACTTTCACTTTCATGTGCTGCACATTGTCAATGGCTCAGCTCAAAATTTTTCAGGAATCGGTGGACTTCCATTTGGTTCCCATAGTGGATATCAAACCAACCCCTCTGGACAATATGGCATGTTATCATCTTCATATTGTAATATTTAGGGTTAATGTTGACCATAGCAGTAGCCCTAAATGGACACACTGATTTATGTGTCTTTTCTATAGGTAATGAAGGACAGCGCTATGGAGCTAAACCCTATAATCCTCAAGCACTGGGAAAACACGGTGAAGATTTCATTACATTCTTTGATATTTCTCTACCACTTTTGTTAATTATTTGCACTAAAATGTATGTAGTTGTGAAATTAAAAATTAATACATTATCTAAAATGCTGTTTAATACATATTATTTAATTCTTTATCTAATATTCTGACCCCAAAATAGGATATGGTAGTTTACCGTACAACTCTCAACCTCTTCTACCAGAGTCTGTTGCCAAATCATCTGGTAAATATGGTGAGTTAAAAAAGTATTTTGACTAATCATACAGCGTATCTGTTTTTGAAGGTATTTTAAAATATGAGTTTCTGTATTTTCAGACTTTGGAGGGTTACCCTACAATGGTCAGCCACTTGGATATGGTTCTGACAAGTCGTCTGGAAAATATGGTGATTATTTTTTATTTATTTAATTGTTATTTCTACAAATTCTAAAAGTGAGTATTTTTACTGTAATACTCTCTCAGGACAAAAGGGTCTTCATTATGGTGGTCAGCCATTTGATCTCAGGCCTGATGCAATGTCTGGGAAATATGGTAAAAGCCAATTATTTTTTCTTTTTCTTTTTTTTTTAACAGATAGTTGCATGACAATGCCAACAATATATATAAAAAACATATATACTGTACTGATATGTACGTCCCTCCTCACCACTTTCTGTAGGTTCTCCAGAATCCTTGTATAATCCAGAATCGCTCAGTCTCAATTCAATTCAATTCAATTCAAGTTTATTTGTATAGCGCTTTTTACAAAACAAATCGTTACAAAGCAACTTTACAGAAAATTATGTTTCTACAATATTTAGTAGTAGCTAGTAGTTTGTGCACATTTGACAGGATTTTAGAAAAACTAAAAAATAATAATAATACAAGACGTAGTCAGCTAGACGATGAACTATCAATATTATTAATTAAGTTATTATATGATTCAGTCACACATTTAGGAATAATTGTTAGTTCTGTTTGTTCATTCAGGGTTAGCATCATCTGAGGTCCTCTGATGGTCAGCATCATCTCTTCTCAGGTGTTCTGGATCCAGACTGGAGCTTGTGTAAATCCTAGTTACCACGGGATGTGAATCCCGTGGCAAAACATAGAACACATAGAAACAAAATACAGACATCATTAGCATAGCTGCTGATCCAACAAAGTAAAATTAGTTTAACCCAAGCTAATGAATAAAAATGCACCTTTGATCAGATGCAACTACACTCACAATTAAAAAGATACATTATTCGAATGCTTGGCGAAAGAGATGTGTTTTTAATCTAGATTTAAACAAAGAGAGTGTGTCTGAACCCCGAACATTATCAGGAAGGCTATTCCAGAGTTTGGGAGCCAAATGTGAGAAGGCTCTACCTCCTTTAGTGGACTTTGCTATCCTAGGAACTACCAAAAGTCCAGCGTTTTGTGACCTTAGGGTGCGTGATGGGTTGTAACGTGGTAGAAGGCTAGTTAGGTACGCTGGAGCTAAACCATTTAGGGCCTTATAAGTAAGTAATGATAATTTGTAACTGATGCGGAACTTAATAGGTAGCCAGTGCAGAGACTGTAAAATTGGGGTAATATGATCATATTTTCTTGACCTGGAAAGGACTCTAGCTGCTGCATTTTGGACGACCTGTAGCTTGTTTATTGAAGAAGCAGGACAACCACCTAGAAGTGCATTACAATAGTCCAGTCTAGAGGTCATGAATGCATGAACTAGCTTTTCTGCATCAGAAACAGATAACATGTTTCGTAGCTTGGCAATGTTTCTAAGATGGAAGAATGCAATTTTCAGTCTCAGTGGCGATGCTAAATCTGCTAAATATGGTGCCATTTGTTTCTTTATTCATTCATACTAGTCTAAAGATCCTGTTTATCATTCCTCTGTACATAAATCATGTCAAACAGCAGAGTTAGGATAATAATTTTTTGTACTGACCATGGTAATATCAATGTAATACACAGTATATAATGCGTGATATTCTGACTTTGTTTACATGGCCTTCAGGTAATCCAGCAGTGTCATATGAGCTCCTTGGCCCTGTGACTGATGGTCAATCTGTTGAAGGTATATGCTTAATCTTTTAAGTACACCAATTGTTAATCAAGCAATAACTATAAACTAAAATAATATGTTGTAATTATATTGTTGTCTATAGTTTAATGAAGAAAATACAAGATTGGTCATTTGTATTTATTTTAAACTCATGAAAAATATAATCATTCCATAATTTTTTTCTCATTTAAACAGAAAACAGAAGCCTGGAGGCTTTGCACCAAGGTCCTGAGATTGATGGACACAAATCCATTGACCAGTTTGGTTAGTCATGTTTGTCTGTTCTTTTTCAGATATGTTTATCTACGTTGAAGTAAGCTTTTACTCAATCTTTTTTTTATTCAGGAGATGGAGAGGTTCCACCCCATCCTGATACTCCAGGAGTTGAAGAGGCGAATGCACAATCCATAAACAAATACGGTACAAGCATTTGTTTACAATAAATGTATCTACAGGAATGCAGTGTATAAATACGCATATAAATATTGCTTTCATTTCTATTTAAGGAACGGGTGATTATACTGATGGAAGAGTACAAGCTGAAGGTAAAATAAATGTTTCTGCGACTGTTATACATTCAGTATTTACTGACTTCATTTTTTTATTTAGTTTTTTTGCCCGCTTGTTTTGATTTTCAATTAATTTCCAACCCTTGCCCCATATTATTCTATTCCAAATAAACTGAGAGATGTCAAATCCAATCATTCTACCAATTGTCTTTCTTGACTGCCCTGCAGTTGTCTCTTTCCCTGGTGTTCCCACTGTGGGCCCCGCTCCTCACATCCCTGCTGTCACCTCATTTGACACCACACTGGATGGTTCCTCCCTGGCCCCTGTCTCTGATGTGTCTGCTGTTTCTGAGGTGCCCTTCTCACCCACATTCCCTCACCCTGAGCTGCCCACTCTAAAGCAGCAGCCAGCCCCACCACAACAGATTCACCTCCAGCAGCACCTCAAGTTCCACTTCCACCCACAGGGCAACTCCCAGACAGGTATAATGCTAATAGATGCACACTTGTGATTACACATTGTAAATTGTGTTGATTTGGCCTATTGATAACAGCTTGACTATCAAACACTAATCATTTTTTTAGAATAATTTCTTATTCACGTTATTATAAATGTGCAACAATTGGAATATCAATTATCATATTTCTTAACACTTTCCAACAATTTAATCCTCAATGCCTTTTTTCAATGAAAACAAAACAAACTTAAAATGTAAATTTAGCATAATTTCCAAACTATGTGCATTAAAAATGTATTCTTTTTAACAGGAAAGGAAGGCAAATACAAATTGAATGGTTTCTTTGGAAATAAATACCAAGGTATATTTAACATTAATAAAACTTAAATCGTTTGAATAACAGCAATGTGGCACTTTTTCCGACTCATACCTCTGTTTCTTTTCTTAGGATAATTTGGAAGTGGAAGCACATATTGCAGAAATGTGGATCTTCACTTGATTTCTCTCTACACTTAATGTTTCTGTGAATGTTGTACATTTTCTATGGTTTTATTTGAGTCTTTTGTTCTCCTTAACCTCTAGTTTTGTTTTTTAATATTTGTTACCCTTCTTGAGATTAAAAGCTGGCTGTAAAATCACATTTTAGTTTATAAATCATTATAGCTTATGCATCTTTCTTTTCATTGTTCATTTAAATCCCATATTTGTCCATAATTTTGGTTTTAACAGTTTTATATCATTTTCATTTCAATGTAGATTTGTATTATTTTGTTTCTAGAACTCATTGTTATTTATTTCTTTTTCATTTCCTGTGGCAATGCTACGTATGTTTTGAATAAATACAAATAAACTCTAAATCTAAGCCTTTTTTTTAAATCTTTGAAGCTTTTCTTGCACTTTATAGCACCAAAAGACGTACTAGGATTATCATATTGACAGTTTAATTAGAATTAAAAAGCATGTGTCGAAGTCTACCCGTAGGCTAATGTTTGTACTTAAGGAACCGTATTCTTTCATGAGATGACCTCTGCTGAGTTTGACTGCTGTCTGCTGATTGGCTAAGACACCAAGTAGCGGTAAATTGGCCCACAGTTTCTTTGAAAGCAATTTTACATGCAAGTATTTACGAGATAATGGGTATCTGGTGCCAGAAAGTTTCACCTTTTCTTAACGTTCTTAGAAACTATGTATTTATAGCTTGATTTTAAAGCATTTGAAGAGACTACAGAGTTTCCTCCGAAGGGAAGGTGGTCCAGGAGACCTGAGCATATTTTATATTTTCCGCAGTGGATTATTTTACTAGGCTACTTATTGTTGCAAGGCCTGCATGTAGCTCAATTATCGAAATCCATTCTGTGAAGCTTCCACCTTTTTTCTTTTCTGATATTAATGTCAGTGGAAGTTTGGAACTCTTCAGTTATTGAATCAGCAGAGCATTAGCAACTTTTATGCATCCAGCTCTAGACTTGACTGTATTACTGTAATATTATCAAGAAATGTGTACTATTTGGTAATCGGTACTTCTCCAATTTGCAGGTGATATTTGGTTGAAAACACTAGTATTAGAATGTTGGTGAACACATTTGGCTTGCTTGTTGTATCAACGCTTACCACAATAATTAATTTAACTCATATCAAACCAGTCTCATATTGTAGCACCTTCTCTTCTGTGTTTTGTCCATCAGGTATCCCCTTCATCTATCTTCATGGATAGGAGTGGTGCATTATTTGGCTTGTATGTCTCCTACTGTTTTTTCAGCTTCATGAACCATGAGGGTGGAGCACCTCTTTATGACACACTGATGTGCCTCGACATGTTTGGCATCTGTCTTGTCAACACTTTAGGTAAGATAAGAAATTTAGGACTAGACAGAGATTACTGTAATATACACTGCATTGATGAGCCTATAAAAATTATGGTTTCTTATACAGATATATTCATGCAATACAGCTACACAAATATCTATCCATCATTTATATATATTTTCCAAACAGCTTGTACTATGTAAGGTCTCAGGGATGCTGAAGCCTATCCCAACATGATACCACTCATAATACAGTACGCACAATATGAACACTTGCATGTTTATAACATGCATTTAGAAAATAGCTTGATTTGTCGTTTTATGATGACTTTAAAAAATTCAATGAATTCTGTGTACTTTTCTTTATGCAGGTGCTCTGCCAATCATTCACATAACTTTCTTGTGTTACCCATCTTTCCACCGTTTAGCAATGTTGGTATATCTCCTCCTCTCTGTCCACGGTGTTTACTGCTCTGTTATTGCACAGAGTAACGTGCACTGCCTGCAATCTTTCGCTTGGAGGGCAATGTTCTGCTTCATTCTCTTTATGTTGTGTCTAACTGGTTCAGACAGAGGAAGCTCCACTTCTCTTTGCCTCTACCTCACCATAGATACTCTTGTGTTGCTAGGAGGACTAGTCAATATTTCCCACCTGCCAGAGCGCTTCAGCCCTGGGTGGTTTGACTACTGGTTTAATTGTCACCAGAATTGTCATCATGATCATCCTGTCCATTTACATAGTGCTACATATGTCAAATTCGAAATGTATATCAGCATAAAATATTACTTGAATTTAACAAGCTGGACTTGAAGGTCTTTGAAAATCACTGAAGTATACCATCTGGGCATACATGGGGAAATCGGTTTACATTTTGAGAGTATGCATTTATATTTCAACTTTCAACACGGTTAAATTTGACAACACAAAGTTTACGAGTAAAGCTACAAATTATTTAATTAACATCAACTGCCTCCATAATAATATTCTGATACGTACAAATAAAATCAATGCACTGCATAAATTAATTATTTATTATTCGCCAGAATATTAGCAAAAGTGGTTCCCTTTCAAGGGAACTTTGAACTGCGTCCTTTAGGAGTCGCTATGGGGAACACCTCGACGTGACCCTTGCCTGAAGCATACATCAACACCAACGAGTTCGCCAGCGACAGCCTCTGATGTCACTAATGGTGCGACTATAGACAGACACCAGGAGAACACGTCATTCTCTTCTTCTTCACTGACTGTTCTGTCTGAAGCGTGCATCTGAAAGAACTGGTAAGAGCGATATTTCTCTGTATATCATGGCGACTACTAGCAAGCGCTTAGACGATGTGTGCATCTGTGTTGCCGTTATTTGACAGCCGATGACACACGCGATCTTTGCGTCATTTGTTTGGGTGAAGAGCACACACGCGATGTATTGAGGAGGCAATTGGCGTGCATTGTGAGTGTTTTTTTTTTTTCCAAGGAAAAAAAGTTCCGCTCTCGTTCGTCTCTCTTCCGAAAAACAAGGCAGTTTTCAGAAAAACAAAAGCAGGAGATATTTGAGGATGGTGAAGAAGCTGAGGCTGAGCCTTCTCAATCCTCTAGCCCTGCGTATGTAGAGCTGTTGGAGGTTATGGATTGCGTCACTGCAAAGTTGGGCTTGCCATGAAACTGCGCTAACAAGGTGATGCCGTGAGGCTGCCATGCAGAGATCGAAAAGAAATGAAAGAGGCCGTTTTCTTCTCGCATCCATCGGTTTCGTCATTAGAGTTGTGCCAACATTGAGGCGATGCGCGAAAGCAGCTATGAGAGGATGCCCCCTGTAGAAAGAGATTTCTTTCTGCGGGGGAGACATCCTCTCTTAAGCTCACTCCTTGCTATCTAAGCCCCTTCAGAAATTCATCTGGCTTAGATGAAAAGGCATATGCAGCAGCAGGTCAGGCTGTGGTTTTGTTACACACGATGGTGGTGCTTTAAGCATATCAGGCTGATCTGCTAAGAGACCTGGATGGAGGCAAGGGCCTTTCTCCTGATCAGGTAGCCGTACCGCACAATGGACCTCTCTCCATGCTACCAAGCAGGCCGCCGCCGCCATGGGCGGGACTAGGGCGGCCATGGTGGCAGCGGAGAGACATCTGTGGATGAACCTGGCAGACATCGGGTACTCAGGTTTTGCCTTCTGAACTTATCGGTATTTTCATTGAGACTGTGATCAAGGCGTGCTCTGCTGCTTTTTTAGATCTTGAGCGGGGCTCCAGCGCCGGAGGGTGAAGGGGGTATGTAACCCTCTCTGTATACACTTGTGTGTATTAAATTGCTGGTGGTTATGTGTCTACTAATGCATTCTGGTAAAGTTTCCTTTGCAGTGCTCAATTACAGTGTTTACTAAACACTTGCCAGCACCAACCATTTGGCTTCAAGTTCCGGTATTAGGTTGCTGAGATCACAGGCTTCTGCAGGAGCCTCCTTGATCACCAGGCCTGGCACTGCACTGCAGGGAATTTCATGGATGTCCGGCCAGGTCACCCTGAGGGGTCTCCTGGCTGCTTAGTGGTGCTGTCGCATCTAGTGGGAAGTGGAGGTGGCAGTTACAGAAGTCTTCTTGTATATGCTGCCTCAGGTGATGCTCCACTCGACCGAGGTTTGTAAAATTAAGCTTGCCTCTCCCGTGTGATTGAGCGCCTCTGCGATGCTTAGGAACCTTAAGGTACACACGCTAAGCCTTGTGTACTTTCTCAAAACCACATGGTGGTCAGTGTGCACATGAACAATTTGCACACTTTCTAAAATCCACGTTAAGTGGTAAGTGTGCACACAAGACTCTGCACACTTTCTGAATTCCTGTACAGTAAGGGTTACGCGCTCTACCTTGTTCCCTTTCTTGAGATGATAAGACCTTGGTTCCTTGGGCTTCATTCAGCCAGTGTGTATTTATTTTACACTTCAAACATTGCTTCCCTCAACATGAGGGGCTATTTGGGTGATTCTCATGGTAGTTTAGCAGCGCTCCCCTTTTTCCAAAAAGGGTCGCCTATGAGTCCGCTACTCTGAGCTCGGAGTTCTCCTCTCATATGAGACTGAGTTCTCTGTTTTTTCCCCAGAGCGCAGTATTGTTTCAGTAGATCAAGTTGATGATTCTCAATCATACTGTTTTGAGATGCAACATGCCATCTATGAGCTGCTCTCTCAGGGTGCAGTTTCAGTAGAACAGAATTTGAAAATCCATGCTATGGTAAGTGTGCATGTAAAGTCTTTGCACACTTTCTGAAATCCACACTGTGGTAAGATCGCATGCTAGTATTCTGCGTTCTTTCTAAAATCCTACAGTATTGTTCAAAATAATAGCAGTACAATGTGACTAACCAGAATAATCAAGGTTTTTCGTATATTTTTTTATTGCTACGTGGCAAACAAGTTATCAGTAGGTTCAGTAGATTCTCAGAAAACAAATGAGACCCAGCATTCATTATATGCACGCTCTTAAGGCTGTGCAATTGGGCAATTAGTTGAATTAGTTGAAAGGGGTGTGTTCAAAAAAATAGCAGTGTGGCATTCTATCACTGAGGTCATCAATTTTGTGAAGAAACAGGTGTGAATCAGGTGGCCCCTATTTAAGGATGAAGCCAACACTTGTTGAACATGCATTTGAAAGCTGAGGAAAATGGGTCGTTCAAGACATTGTTCAGAAGAACAGCGTACTTTGATTAAAAAGTTGATTAGAGAGGGGAAAACCTATAAAGAGGTGCAAAAAATGATAGGCTGTTCAGCTAAAATGATCTCCAATGCCTTAAAATGGAGAGCAAAACCAGAGAGATGTGGAAGAAAACGGAAGACAACCATCAAAATGGATAGAAGAATAACCAGAATGGCAAAGGCTCAGCCAATGATCACCTCCAGGATGATCAAAGACAGTCTGGAGTTACCTGGAGTACTGTGACAGTTAGAAGACGTCTGTGTGAAGCTAATCTATTTTCAAGAATCCCCCGCAAAGTCCCTCTGTTAAAAAAAAGGCATGTGCAGAAGAGGTTACAATTTGCCAAAGAACACATCAACTGGCCTAAAGAGAAATGGAGGAACATTTTGTGGACTGATGAGAGTAAAATTGTTCTTTTTGGGTCCAAGGGCCACAGGCAGTTTGTGAGACGACCCCCAAACTCTGAATTCAAGCCACAGTACACAGTGAAGACAGTGAAGCATGGAGGTGCAAGCATCATGATATGGGCATGTTTCTCCTACACTGTAATGAATTGCTGTAAAAATTACAGCATTATTTTACAGCCGCGGACTGTTTTTTAATAATACAGCATATTGCTGTAAACTGCAATGCATTCTGGGGTCACGTGTAGGTCTGACTCAAATTTACAGAATTTTGCTGTAAATTTCAAATCTTCGGAGCCGCATCGTCAACGGTCGAGGAGATTAACGTTAAAGACAAGAGGAGTGATTCACAACTGTGGTAAGTGACTTCAGTTTTTTATATTTCTTGTTTGGTAGTTTATAGTATATGAATGCATCTACATTCGCGGATTATATTGGTAACCCCAGATTCAAGCATCATCCGTCCGCGGGGCGCGAGGCAGAATTGCGCGGGGTTTCAGTAGCGCGGTCGCGGTAGGATTTCACACATTTCCCGGCGCTATAGCAGCCATGGACAGAAAATCTCTGGAATCCTTCGTTATGAATGACATGTTTCAGTGCTAATAGTTTATATTCACTGTAACTTAGTGTTTATCAGCACACTTCG
This sequence comes from Carassius auratus, assembly GCF_003368295.1. Lineage (NCBI taxonomy): Eukaryota > Metazoa > Chordata > Actinopteri > Cypriniformes > Cyprinidae > Carassius > Carassius auratus. The sequence goes on from NC_039254.1 coordinate 20,613,602, forward strand.
TCGTGATTATTTTATGATGTAAAACAACTTTGCACATGCAGTCATCTGTTAACACGGGCGCCGAAATAAAACGCGTTTCTAAAGCCTCGCGGTCAGTCAGGGTCGCTCACGGTGTGTCATATAAATTCTCAGTGGTGCTTTTCTAAGAGGTTAACGTAACCAGTGAGATGTAGATTTTTTTTGAGCATTTGCTAACTTCAGGTAACGTTAATGTGAAAACTTTAACAAATCTGTTTGATATAAAGTCTGCTTTGTATAGTTAGCCTAATTTATTACCTTAGGGCGACCAAATACGTTTTCCTTGAAATTATTAAATATGCTATTTATATATATGTGTCTATATTTATGTCGGCCGGCAAATCTTGTGTGTATTTTGGCACAGGGTGCACAAAGGCACCTTATCAGTGCGGTGACACTTGAACAAATGAACTGATCATGCGCGACACTGACCAATAAACAAACGAGTTGTTTTATTGCGTCTATGACTTGAATCTTATCATCAGTTGTAGTAATGGGAAGTTCGGATCATTTTACCGAATCGGACTTTTGAGTCTCGTTCAGCAAAATGAACGAATCTTTTTTCGAGTCATTTCAAATGAACGAACAACCAGAAGGTTCAGGAAGAAAAAAACAAAGTGCTTGCAGTCTGTTTCACATTAGGAGGCATTTTGCTGCATAATCGATCCACCACAAACCATATACAACTATGGAAGCTCAACTTCCATTAAATGGACTGAAAACGCTCAAGTAACGTTATAGGTCTCAAAACGCTTGCTCTGCGCCAGTGGATACACACCATAGACAGTAAAAGAAATATGTGCATGTCACAGACTGTCTGGGCATGCACTTCCGCGTTTCAGAGATCCGCCTTTTACTTTCCGTCAACATTACATTAATTAACGTTTAGAAAATTTATTTTTGACATTTGTGAATCAGTTCAGAATCGTCTGCTTATGCATTGCGATACATTTAAGAATCACATTTTTATCCCACCCCTACTAAATATAGTATGTAATGTAAATGTAAAAATCTGAAATACAAAAAAAAAAAAAAAAAAATGGTATAGGTATTAATTACTATTGTGATATTGATTGTTTTAGGAGACACTTTGACAAGTGGGCACTGGATGCTGAGTATTGAAGGCGAGGTGGTGTGTGAGGGCACTCAGCCCAGTTTCCTGTCCGGCCTTGCCACTCTGTTTGCTGCTTATTACTAGTTTAATCTTGAGTATCAGGAGGAAGCAGTGTGTACCTTGGAGTTCATTCAAAGGTAATGGTTGAATTCTAACAACTTCAGAACCAGCATTTTATAGATAAGTTATATCAGAACATTCCTTTTAATAATGTTATGTTATCAGTGTTATTTCTGTTGATGCCTTTAAAACAATGTGTCTTAACTCAAGAAGAGAATATATTTGTCTCCCTATTTAACACCAGCAAGCTATTGAGTTAAATATGTTTTTTTTTTTTATTATTAGTGGACATCTCCAACTTTCTTGGAGGTCCTAAAACCGCTCTTAATTACATATTGTCTGTTTCATGACCCTTTAGGTGCTTTGTGGGCATAAATCCAGAGAGAGGACCCAAAGCCAAGGGAAAAGTGCCATCGAAATAAAAGCAGGACAAGTGATACAGAAGAAAATGTGTGGCAGTCAACCCACATGTTGCCACTCTTCTGTGCAAATTCCAATGGAATTTCTGAAATGTAAGGATACACACACACCAAGATTGCGTCTTCCTTTTATTGTTCTCTATCTGCCTTTGACTGTACCTCTCATCCCTGTATCTGTCTCTGACTGTATCTGTCCTCCCCCTATTTGTTTCTGAAAGTATTATTATGTTTTGTAATATATCTAATGTATTGTCCTCTTTACTCTTTTCAATATTTCTAGTCACACTTTGAATCCTGGGATGGAACTTCATCTGGAGCATAATTGTTATTTGGTTGATTTTTATCTGTTTGATGGAAAGTTTGTATGACTTCTGCAAGTGCGCGGCTCCTTCCGGTCAGTCATGCATCACTTTTTTTTGTATGACTTGTTTGGCAATATTGGTCTATTCCTTAATGATGATAGCTATCTGAAAATGTCTTTGTGGTTTTTAAAGGATTAGTTCACCCAAAAATGAAAATTAAGTCAATAATTACTTATGCCGTTTCACACCCGTAAGATCTTCGTTCATCCTCACAACAGACATTAAGATGTGGCTCAGTGAAGCGTGCATTTCTAGCAAGATCATTTCTTTTTTTTCAATGCCCAGAAAGCCTCTAAAACATTTAAAACAATTCATGTGACTACAGTTGTTCAACCTAAATATTATAAAGCGACGTGAATACTTTTTTTGCCCCCCCCCCCACCCCCATCTCCCAAAACAACGATTTTATTCAACTATATCTAGTGATGGGCGATCTCAAAACACTGCTTCATGAAGCTTAGAAGCTTTACGAATCTTTTGTTTCAAATCATTTGCTCAGAACGTGTATCAAACTGCAAAAGTCACACGAACCATTGAAATTTCAAAACACTTATGACGTAACGAAGCCTCATTTACTGAAATCATGTGACTTTGGCAGTTTGATATGCTCTGATTTGAACTGAAAGATTAATAAAGCTTTGAAGCTTCATGAAGCAGTGTCATCCATCACGAGATACTGTTGAATAGTCATTATTTAGTTTTTTGGCACACAAAAAGTATTTTCATTGATTCATTACACTAAGGTTGAACCACTGTAGTCACATAAACTGTTTTAAATATGTTTTTAGTACCTTTCTGGGCATTGGAAAGGGAAATGATCTTGCTAGCAATGTAGGCATCACTGGGCCATCAGGTTTTATAAAAAATATCTTAATGTGTGTTGTGAAGATGAACAAAGGTTTTAAGGGTGTGGAATGACATGAGGGTGAGAAATGACAGAATTTTCACTTTTGGGTGAACTGTTTTAATATGACCATGTTGGTCATGTTTCGGTTATAACGCAGTTTGAATATTTCTTTGTGTCAAGGTCCATGATGGCCATTATGTTCCAAGTAATAAAAAAGAAATCATGCCAAAATTTCATATCCATTTAAAAAAAAATGAAATAATTTTAAAATAAATAAAAATGAGTTCAAAATAATATACTTTTTATGTCATTTTTTTATGTAAATTTGAAAGTGATATATAACATTTTGACCTGTTTTTTTTAGATTTTAAAAATGTTATTTTTTTATATTTTTTTGGTGAATTAAGTTATGCATTATATAACACTTTATGCAGTTAAAGTTAAGTCAGCAATAGGGAAAATATATTGTATGCTATCATTTTACATACTTTAAATATAGCAAATACACATATGCTTTTTTTCAAAGAATTGCTTTGCACAGTAAACTACTTGAAAGTGTGCATTTGCTATTTAAATAATTGTTAAATGCCATATACAATGTATTAAAAATGCAGTATATAATATATTTTTTTGTAAAAATGCAGTATACAAAATATAAAAAAATTACTGTAAATTTTACAGTAAAATACTGGCAGCAGGGTTGCCAGCCAGGTACTGTAAATTTTACAGTAGTCTTACTGTAATTTAATTTACAGAATTTTACTGTAATTGAGAATACAGGAAAAATCTGTAAATTAAATTACAGTACGACTACTGTAAAATTTACAGTACCTGGCTGGCAACCCTGCTGCCAGTATTTTACTGTAAAATTTACAGTAATTTTTTAACAGTGTACTATGGTGTTGGGCCTATTTATCGCATACCAGGGATCATGGATCAGTTTGCATATGTTAAAATACTTGAAGAGGTCATGTTGCCCTATGCTGAAGAGGACATGCCCTTGAAATGGTTGTTTCAACAAGACAATGACCCAAAACACACTAGTAAACGGGCAAAGTCTTGGTTCCAAACCAACAAAATTAATGTTATGGAGTGGCCAGCCCAATCTCCAGACCTTAATCCAATTGAGAACTTGTGGGGTGATATCAAAAATGCTGTTTCTGAAGCAAAACCAAGAAATGTGAATGAATTGTGGAATGTTGTTAAAGAATCATGGAGTGGAATAACAGCTGAGAGGTGCCACAAGTTGGTTGACTCCATGCCACACAGATGTCAAGCAGTTTTAAAAAACTGTGGTCATACAACTAAATATAGTTTAGTGATTCACAGGATTGCTAAATCCCAGAAAAAAAAATGTTTGTACAAAATAGTTTTGAGTTTGTACAGTCAAAGGTAGACACTGCTATTTTTTTGAACACACCCCTTTCAACTAATTGCCCAATTGCACAGCCTTAAGAGCGTGCATATCATGAATGCTGGGTCTTGTTTGTTTTCTGACAATCTACTGAATCTACTGGTAACTTGTTTGCCACGTAGCAATAAAAAATATACTAAAAACCTTGATTATTCTGGTTAGTCACATTGTACTGCTATTATTTTGAACAATACTGTATATGGTCAGGGCTTTGCACGGTTGCTTTGTGCCCTTTCTTGAGTTGGTAAAAGCCCATTCATCTTGGGCGCCATTTCATGTATCCTCGGATACCTATCTAAACAGGGTATTACAGGAACAGTTGAGAGAGCTCTTTCAGCAAGCTTATGTGTAAGCTAGCGGTAGCCCCTGTGTGACAGGCAGGACTTGAAAGGTAGAAAATGCTAGGTTCTTAGCCATATCCCTTTAAAGGAATCTTTCCTGATTCCAAGCCTTCAGCTCTACCCTGGGCCGAGGCTCTAACAAATAAGTTGGGTATGTAGCTTAGGCCTTTGACCATAAGCGGTACTGTCACAGACAGCCGTCTAAACGTCCCAGGGGCAACTCCTGTGGAAATGGTAGAGTTGGTACTTAGTGCTCGCAATGCTTCTGGCCTGCACTCCCCTCGGCATGGCGGCATGGGTATACTGTTCCCCATAGCGCCCCCTAGAGGACACAGTTCAAAGTTCCCTTGAAAGGAATGTCTCAGGTTACGAATGTAAACATGGTTCCGTGAGTAGAGAACGTGACACTGCGTCCTCTAGCTCCCTGCCATGCTTCGGACGCAAGCTTCAGATGAAGAAGTGAATGACGTGTTCTCCCGGTGCCTGTTTATAGTCACACCGGTAGTGACTGTAGGCTGTAGCTGGCCAACAAGTTGGTGTTTTATTCAATGTATGCTTCAGACACGGGTCACGACAAGGTGTTCCCCATAGCACCCCCTAGAGGATTTAGTGTCTCGTTTCCTACTCCCTACTCATTCCCTACTCAGTGGACCATGGCTACATTCGGAACCTGAGACGATTCTGCAGCTATTGTATTCAACATGTTTTTTTTTTTTGTTTTTTTTTACCAACATCCCCTCAACTTGAAACCGCAGGGCTGCGTGGTGCCGTTTATGTGCATGAACACACTATAAATCACAAGTAATCGTAAACAAAGAAGCTACTTTAAATCTAAGCTACATATTGTCTGGAAGTGGCTCCTGAAAGGCTAGGTAACTTGCATTTGTATTGTTATTGGAGACTAAAATGTGTGTGACATTTTAAATAGATAGTGTTTGATCTATGTTCATTAATACTGATGATTGGTCAAATATGCATAGCAATTTCTAAATATACTCCAATTACCTCTGAGAACTAATTTTAAAATTGGAACGAATGGGTATTCTGAGTATTGCATACAGAAAAACAGCCGAACATTCACTATGGGCTGTTTTCATGCCTGGCTCATTGGGAGTTTTTTTATCCAAACTTGCAAATTTTCTTCCAGATTGGTTTGTTTTTCATGTGCAAATAATCTACCTCTTAAAAGGGTGCATTGCAGTACCCAAATACCTGTGTCCAAACTATCCTAATCATCCACAGCTCTGTAATGCCTTAAAAAATTAATTAGCAATTATTTAAAACTAAATTATGTTTCAGTGACTGCAGAGTAATGTGAATTATGTACCTTTGATAAGACAGAACACAAGGATTAATAATGATGTTCAATACTTTTTAACATTCTTCAGAGCTCTGCTTTTCTGCTTAATAATAATTTCAAATAATCACAATTATCCTGGTGTTTTGTGATGTTCCAACTGATTTCAAATCCTTTATTAAGGCCATAATAGAGTCTCAATCCATTTAGTCCTAACTGTGAAGCATTTCCGCTCTTTCATATCAAATCCTTTTGCATGAGAGCATAATGTTAGTCTTCATCAGAGCTGCTGTCCTCCTCAGCTTCAGACACATCAGGGATGGGGAACCTCAGAATGGCCGCCACTCCACTCAACTGATTCAACTCTGCAGAGACAAAAATCACACCAGGTCAGTCACATTGCGAACCAAAATAGATCTGAAACAAAGACTACAGAAAAGAAACTTACGTTCTCCAGATACGTGTAGGCTTGAGAATATTCTAAAAAAATAGCATTAAACAGAAGAGCTCAAATATTTTGCATAACACAGATGAGATAACAAAAATATATGACCATACACAATCATTTGAATACCTGACATTTCCTCCATTTTCCTTCACGTTGTCTACAAGCCGAACATACCGGCTGCGAGTGGCTATGTCTTGATGTCTGTCATGGAGACAACAAATAAAATGCATATTTTTATATGAAGTACACAATTAAACAGTATAGACCATTACATATTTATTTGATTACTTTTTAAAATGTACCTAAATAGTTTGTCACTGATCAGCAGGATGTCAACGGCTAAAGCTTCACTCGCTCTTTCCACATGAGCCAATCTGTACAGAGCAAAAGCTTTAATAGACGCAAATACTGTTATAAATGATCATGTCTGAAGAATGGCATTCTACTAACTACTACTTATAGTAAATAACTCTGCAACAACATATAAACTGACTCTCATTGGAGTATTAATAGACTTATGTTAGAGTTAGCAGAATAATTTGACAAATATTTGCTTACAGTAAGTAGAATGCTTGATGGAGGATCATCAAAATAAAGTGTTAGCAGATATTAAACATACAGTTGCAAAGTTGCTTACAGTTGGTAGAATGTCTAAAAAATACTATGATGATAAAGTGTGATGAATGTTTTTTTTTTCCTCATTGAGATGGTGTGTGTAATACTGACAGGAATGACTTATTTAAATAGTAGTGATTATTATCACCCATAGAAAGCTCGATCAGGCTCTTGTTGAAGCATCTTGTAAAAGTCTTCCAAAGCCTTAACCTCTCCAGCTGCCTAAAACAGAAAAAAAAAACTGTGATGGAAATGCTAGAAGTTATATGTGCAAATATACAAATCCAAATTTGGTCACCTTGGTGTCTGACAATCTGGCGGTGACTGCTGGATCACACAGCACTTCTGTAGAATTAAAATCTCACATTAATATTGTCACATTAAAACAACAAAGAAAAAAAAAACTTAAATGCAGATACACAAATGTGAATATGACATTTTTATGACAATATCCCTCTCGGTATGTACTTTTTTGCTCTTTTAATTCCATAATAAGCATATTCAATTATTTAATATTTTCATGCATGTCTAAGGTCAGTAATTTGCAAAAAAAAAAATGTGTCCAAATGATATCCATCTAAGGGGTTGCCGCACAATGATATATTTAAGATTTAATATCTTTGCATATAATCAAGACGCCTAAAATCAGATTATTTGTAATGTTTAGTTATTTTATAGTTTCATGAGTCACAAACGTTTCATTAGGTGACTTCACATTATGTAACGCTATTCTATTCCTTGAAGAACTGTAGATTTTTTCCCCTATCCCAATTAAATCTGTCAAGCCTGCTAGTCAATTGTGAAGGTTTTGCACATCTCTACTTTTGAAAGGTGAACAGAGTATTGACCTTTAAGTGAATACTTGTGTCCAGATGAGGAGTGCACCACCATGAATTTGGATCTGTTCTCCAGGAGAATTTTACAATCTTGCCTCACAGCCTCTCTAAACAGGTATGAGATGAACTGATCTTTCACAAATCCAGGGCTGGCCACCAGAATACACTTCACCACTGAAAAACACAAATGCAACAAAAAAAATCAGTATTTATTCGTCCATTCTTATTATCTGAATAAAAAAATAATAACAATTACCATCAAAACTGAAGTGTCTAAGAATGCCCTGCATGACAGCCTCGTAAAATCTCTCTAATGCCTGAAAGAGAACACAATCATTGTATGCATATTTTGTAATACTCATGCATCAACTGAGAAGCATCTATGCAGCACATGCAGAAACAATAGTTGCATCTATTGTATTTCTAATGGATTACATTTATCGATTACAGTTTTAAAAAAAGATTACATCTTTTGCTAACAATCATTTCCTCAATATAATGATAATGCATTTTCAGATTTATTGTCATGAGGTTTTATTGGCTCACCTTGTCATGTTGAGCACAACTGCCTTTCCTCTTGCGGGGGATGGTGACCTCAACCTTTGCCCTTAGTAAGGTCATGGCTGGCGTCACGAGAACCAGATTGGCCAGACCTTCCTGCATCACAACAGCAGCCACATCTGCTTTCTGAGCAGGGTCACATGCCTGCTCTGTTGATGAGGGAAGAATCGGGGTTCAAATAAACTAGCGATGAGCTGGATCAGATTCATTTATGTTTTAGTATGCTCATGGTTGCTCTCTGCCATGCAGTTGACTGCAGCTGTCAAGCCATTTAAGATGCTTGGTGAAGTACAACTACAAAATTCAGCTCTGTTTCTCACATCATGTTTCTTTACATACCACCCTTATTAAATTGAAGTGCCTGTAAATGCTAACATAATAAAAAAAAAATAATAAAAAAGTAACTACAAGCCTTCTAGGTCTGGAAAGCATTAAAACAATCCTTTTTACCATGGTAGCTGTAAAAAAAAAAAAAAAAGTCACTAACATTTTTCTAAATTTTAATTCTAGTTTGGGTGGGAAATTAACGTAAAAATCCCGGATACGAGATTCATCTCAAGTGATTGTAAACAGACGGGACAAATTACAAAAATAAAAATTAGAGCTTGATAGAGGTGATCAACATCCATTTCCACTGCATGAAAGAAGAAAGCAGTGTGATTTATTTGCAAAATATATATATTTTTGCATTTCAAAGAAATACAAATCCATTTTTTAAACCTAGATGCCAACATAAAATTATAAAAATATTATAAATATTATGAAACCTTTATTTTTTATAATCTTGTCATTTTCTTTTGTTACATTTTGTTACATAGTATGTGAAATTCTTACTAGTCAGAAAAACTACTAAAAACACCCCAACACATTACCAATTCTGTCTAAAACCACGCTGTCCCAGAGTTTTTTGGCAAGAGTGAACTTCCTGTTGAGCTCCAGTTCAATGGTATGATAGGCACCCATCTACATATTACACAAGAGAAAAAAAGTATTCACATGCTAGGTATGGAAATGTAGGCTAAATTAAAGGGAGTGTTCACCCAAATAGCAAAATTATGTCATAAAAACACTTACCCTCATGTTGTTCCAAACCAACAAGACCTTTGTTTATCTTTGGAACACAGTTTAAGATATTTTAGATTACTGAATAAAGTCGTAGTTTTTGCTATTTTTGGACCAAAATGTATTTCCGATGCTTCAAAAAATTCTAACTGACCCTCTGATGTCACATGGACTACTTTGATGATGTTTTTCTTTCCTTACTGGACATGGACAGTATACCGTTCACACAGCTTTAATGGAGGGACTGAGAGCTCTCAGACTAAATCTGAAATATCTTAAACTGTGTTCCAAAGATAAACGGAGGTCTTACGGGTTTGGAACGACATGAGGGTTTATTGACATAATTTTGCTATTTGGGTGAACTACCCCTTTAACATACTGAATATTCCCAAAGGCCAATATAAATTCCTATACTTAATATTCAAATTTATACAGTATATATTATATTTTAGGTGTGAAGTTGGCACAAATGTCAACACCATTTATCATCTATTTTATCATATATTTTACATAAATTGACATGTCATAAGTGCAACAAACCTTTGAAATATGAAACAAATTGAAATTGAAATATTTTAAAAAGCAATCTATACATTTCTAAATGCTCTCTGACCTTCACATACTGGTTTTCCTGGATGTTTGTTCCTTTGACTCGGAGCTGACAGGCCTGGGAATCAAAGTCTATCGTCTCCACACATAAAGTCAGTGTGGTGCGCACACGTGAACTGCCCACACTGCCTGTGGAGGACTCTGTCTGCACTTTCCTGTTTGTGACATCAGATTGATTCCATGGAGAAGAAAAATCTAGCTAATAAGTGTAATAATAAAAAATAAAAAAACTGGAAAAAGGTACAGACCTTATGGTTGAGGCTTGGAGGCTGTCGCCCACTTGCAGCAGGTTGTAGGTGTGCCACATATCCTCTGCTTCCTCAGGTATTAGTGTCACCTGACTGAAAATAAATAAATAATCGAAACAGAAGACAGACATTTTCAGACATTGCCTACTTTGCTCTTTAACTCTAAAGCCAAGTCAGTTCACTCTTGGGACTGCACTAGGGCAGCTATTTACTGCTCCAATCTGACTTAATGGGGTAATAATGCAATTATGAAATCTACTGTCTTTTTTTAAATAAACAAAATAATTAAAATCTGACATGAATGATATCAAACATTTTTTACACTACTTAATGTTACATCTATTTATATATTTTATTATATTTATATTAAATCTGAACTCAATCCAGCAACAACATGGTTGTTATACGAGTTAGCTGAAGAAAAAGTCAAAGTACATATGAAATCAAAAACTGACCATATTTACTTTATTAGCGAATTTGACTAGTTATGTGATAAAGTTTGCAAAACTTTTTGTGCGTATCTGGAGTGAATTAATTTATCACTTTAAATAATGCAAATTATCTGAAATAAAATAACTTAGCACACAACTAGCCACAATCGGTCAATAGAAGGCGCTACAGGAAAATAAAAAGGCATTTTGGGGCTGTGGCAATATTGTGTTTGTGAAACTATCATGCCAAGTTTGCCAACAAAGCACTGGGTTAACAATGACAGCATCTGAAGTATAACAGGCGCTTTTCCAAGTCAGTTCGACAAACAAAGAAACATTACACTAATGTAATTTTATTCATACCAAAGTACCAAGTTGTTGCAGTATGATTCCACCACTGCATCATGGTACTTCCACAGCACTCTGAATGCGCACAGAAAGCACTTACCCGGCATTATCCTTCTCGATGTCTTTATGAACCAACTTCATGGTCAAAGAGGTTAGCTATTCAAAACCAAAATTCATATTTGATTGTGAGTGTTCAATTCCATTTAATCGTCGATTCTGGTGACGTTTCCGCATCAGCAGTGGCACATTTCTGCCACTTTAGAATGAATCGGACGATTCGAACTGTCGCTTTCTGAACGCGTCAGATAGCTGATGAATTGCGTCATTAAGTCACTTCTATCTTTGGTTACTTCCGTAGGCTAAATAAAACAAACAAACAAAAACATTCCATTGGCTGGAAGAGCAAATACATTTATATTTAATTTATCTGCCGGATGTATTATTTAACTACATTTTATGAATAATTTGCAATCGGTGTTAATAAAATATATTAACCATTCGACCTGAGAAATGGTTTACATCACAACATTAACGAGGGTTAACAGTGTTTTTGCGTTTATACGGTAAATCTGACGTTACAGACTGATGAATGTGGTCTTAATTTGCTTGTTAACGATTAAATATGGAAAAGATTGACACACAGAATATCCTATTGTCTTTTCGGATCTGCATTTGAAGCAGTCGTCACAAGCCGAGAATAACCAATCAGATACGCACTTTAGTGTCTACCCCGCCCCTTCGGCGTTTCCTACAACCGTCAGCGGTCGAGGTGCTAGTTTACCCCAGATAACAAACTGCTGAAGGGACCTTTCGCGGTAATAACAGCATAATATGAACTCAGGAATACTATCCGTAGTGTGACTTTTTTTTAAATAGAGGTTTGTTTAAAAAGAGTTTTGTTTTTAAGTTATTGTCGTGTAATTTTACTGGGCGGTTTCCTGTGCCGTCTTGTTCCTGTCTCTGTTAGCCGGCTAATCTCCACCGAGCGACAAAATGGCTGATTCAGACAAGTTAAACATAGATTCGATCATCCAGCGCCTTTTGGAGGGTAATAAACTTTATTCTTTCTTATTACAAACTGTTCCGTTTTATCATGTTAAATAGCGATTATGTGTATGAAAATGTATGCTTTTGTTTGTGTTCATTTCCTCATCTGCAATCGAACGTATATGTAGCGATGTAGTGTTGGGTGTAGGTACGTAACTAACCCTATAAATCCCAATCATTCGAATTCAAACCAATTCGAATGTTTATTACATGAAATCTGAACAATACTTTAGCGCATGCGCAGTGCGTCAGTCTTCTCGTTCGGAAACGGAGAACGCAACTAGGAAGATATCACCTGTGGTTTTGCCAAATTGTGAACCCTGACTATTACCTCTTCTTTAAGGATAATGCATGATTGACAAGTGGAGAAGGGAGAAATACCTCTGATAAAAATGCATAAACAACAGTTAAGATGATATAAAATGTAATCATCGTGCCATTGCCTGCATTCCACCGTGATGCTTCATTGTCCAACATTGCCAGTCCAACATTGCCACTACAAGCCTTTTAGTAAAAGTCTAGGGAAATAAAAGTATTTCTGTTCAAGCAATGTAAAAGCAATAGCCAAAAATACATTGTAAGGGTCCAAATTATAATTCTTTTCTTTTAAACCAGAAATTGTTAGGATATTAAGATCATGTTCCATGAAGATATTTTGTAAATTGCCTATTGTAAATATATACAAACTTCATTTTTTATTAGTAATATGCATTGCTAAAGACTTAATTTGGACAACTTTAAAGGCGATTTTATCAATATTTAGATTTTTTTTTTTTTTTTTTTTGCAACCTCTGATTCCAGATTTTCAAATAATTTTATGTCGGCCATATATTGTCCTACCTATCCTAACAAATCATACATCAATGGAAAGCTTATTTATACAGATTTCAGATGATGTATAAATCTAAAAAATACCCTTATTATTGGTTTTTGTGGTCCAGGGTCACACATTTAACTTTCTAAATATCTCTTGGGCAACTGTGACTTATTAGCTCTTCTCTCAAGTCGCACCTTTGGAAAATTCACACAGTGATTTTTGGCAAAGATGTCACATCACTGCAAGCTGTGGTTACCACAGAAACAGTCAGTGTCCTGAGATGCACCATTGTGACATATCCAATGAAATGGCTTCTTAAAAAATGTAGGAAGGGATTTCATGGTGTCTTCAGTTACACCTACAAGCACAACCCAGTCTGTACGTGTATATAAATGTATTATCTAGAGACAGACATGTAGCTGCCTGCAAAAGAATGGTTAAAGGTTGTGAAAGATTTGTGCAAACTAATTGCATGCAATTTGCTGACTTTATTTTATATAGGTTTTTTTAGGTTATGTGTGCTAGATGTGGAGAATTAGCCTAATGCTTTTACTCATTTATACAAGAATATTAATATTAATGGTTTTAAAATGAAGCACTGCAAAAATCTGAGTAAAAAAATGCCATGCTTGTTAAGTTAATCTAAATTTGCATTAGTATAGGCCTAGTGTTACATTACTTTTAATATTTTATTTAATTCTTTAATTATGTCTTAAAAGTGGATGAGAGAACTACTTAGGCCACTTAATGGCCTTGTTTGTCTGTTTTTGTTGTTTTTTTGTCATGCAAGAGCAGTGAGGTCCGAACACCGTTCTTAAAATTCATACAGATACGTACATAAATTCATAACACGCTTATCAATGCTTTTTTTCTGTCTCAATTTTCAGTAAAGGGCTCCAGACCTGGTAAAAACGTTCAGTTAACTGAACAAGAGATTCGTGGATTGTGTCTGAAATCTCGGGAAATCTTCCTTAGTCAGCCGATACTGCTGGAACTGGAGGCCCCTCTCAAGATTTGTGGTAAAGTTCTCATATCCATTATGTTCTGTATTATTTTTATTTTAAATAGGCTAGTTCTGACAGAGCTAGTTTAAAAAAGTAATACAAATAAATCTGTTCTATTTCTTTTTGCAGGTGATGTTCATGGTCAGTACTATGACCTGCTCAGGCTTTTTGAGTATGGAGGATATCCTCCAGAGAGTAACTACCTGTTTCTGGGAGACTATGTAGACAGAGGCAAGCAGTCACTGGAGACCATCTGCCTGCTGCTTGCCTACAAGGTCAAATATCCAGAGAACTTCTTTCTTCTCAGAGGAAACCATGAATGTGCCTCCATCAACAGGATATATGGATTTTATGATGAATGTGAGTATGCCTATATGGGGATGAATAGTATGAGCAAAAGCTTAGGTCATAGTCTGATGGTCTCACTTTGTGTGACTATTTATTAAGTCTATAAATTGTAATTAAATTGAAGCATTTATATCTTCTGTCTATTCAGTACGTTTACCATGTTAAATGGGTTGAGTGTGTGGGAGGAGGGGATACTATCTCATCAGTGTAGAGCAGATTGCGATCTAATGGTTTCAATGTCTCAGGGCTTCACAGTTCACAGTGAAACAGCAAACTCGATCTCTGCATGTGCTGTGAGTGCATGCATTAAGGAATGCAACTTGCAAACAGATTAAATGGTGAATAACCACAAGATTAAGAGATGATTTAGGATGCATTCACATTTTGCAGGTTTGGATCGATTAAAACAAACTCTTATATGAATTAATTTGAATGCTGCCACGTGAACCCTGGTGCGCACCAAACAAGTGGACCACAACTGCTGAAAAAGTGGTCTGCTCTGGTGTGGTTCGATTAAAATATGAATGCAGCACAGACCAAAGACATCTAAACAAACCAAAAACAGGATGTGCAGTCGTAACATTTAACCTTAAATAGGACAGAATGATCAAGTATGCTTGGTTCTACCTGTCATAGTGCGATGTTGTCCATTAAAGTTCAGTACAGGTGTTGGAACACGTCGTCATGCATCTTCATGTCTTCCACATTTTCTAAGCTCTTCATTTTCTAAGCTGAGTTGACAGCTAATAAATACCACAATGTACGCACCTACCAGGAGCACAATTAGCCATACGCATAGCATTGGTTTGTTGTTGTTGTTGTTGTTGTTGTTTTTTATATATATTTAGGTTCGATGTAAAAATTCCAGTGTGAATGCTAAGCAAACCAGGATTAAATGTGCAATTCGCTTTTTTGGTATAAACCAAATGAACCAAGCAAACTGAACTTTAAGGGTGAAGCATATGCCTGAATGAATGTTACCGTTTTGCAGTCTGATCATCATTTGTTTGTTTGTTTTGGGACAGGTAAAAGGCGGTATAACATTAAGCTTTGGAAGACATTCACAGACTGTTTCAATTGCTTACCAGTAGCTGCTATTGTGGATGAGAAGATTTTTTGTTGTCATGGAGGTAAGTCAAGTTTTTAGTAATGTCTTCTTTACAGACTGTTACATAATCATCAAATGCTTGTATGGAAGGAGTAATTTTGGAGAAGTGTAGCATTCTGATAATGATTACATATGTATGTATAATATTTTTATTAGAATTTACATTGTTGCAGAATTCCTAGAGCGCAGGGGCCTGAACCATGGTGGTGGCTGAACAAACTCAGGGTTACAGGATTAGTTTTGAGTTGACAGAACCAAACCAGTCCAATCCGGCTTTGTTGATACCATGAAGCTGATCATCAGCTTTTTCTGTAATCTCAGGCTTGATCCTGATTTAATTGAGCATGTGCACATGAAAGTGTGACATCATTAATGAACAGCCAATCACATGCCTTGAAACTGTGATTCACTTCCTTGTGAGAGTCAGTGTGATTTACTACCAAAGAATTTAAACACATTTACACAGCAAGACGAAACGATCTATCCTTGAAAGAGGAAGTAAAGGTTGTAAAGTTAGTTTTTATAGTTGATAATATTTATAGGTATAAAAACACTTTAAACTAAGCTCATGTAGTCATGTTTACAGCTATTGATTCTAAAACCTTATTTATATTGCATATTATCCGTATATTTAAAATGAAAGCTGAATAATTACTGTCAAACTAAGCTGGCTTGTGTAATGGATTTAAGGGTATAATAAGAATATAAATGATAAAAAAAATAATCCTCTCTTAAAATCAGATTATTTTATCTTTAAAAAAAAATTCTATTTAGTGTCCTTTAATTTGGAGTAAGAGACACTGGGGAAGTGGCTTTATTGCATCATAGATGTCACTTTGCTTGAAGCTGATTGGTCAAATTTTGATTTGAGATTTCTCAACCAGAACATAACCTGCCATGGAGCAGGTTAGCTGTGGAGCATAAGTTACTATGTCCCTGAACACTGCTAAAAACCAATCCTCTTTCATGATATATAAAACTAGTGGTCGACCAATATATCGCCTAGACTGACTTTTTTTTTTATTCATTGTCAAATGATTATAATTATTATTATAATTAAAATTATAGTCCCCCTGCTTTCCAACATATCGGCATCGACTATCAAAAAAACAATATCGGTCAACCACTTCCTTAAACCCAGAGCTGGAGCGACCTAAGATTAAACTTACCTTGCTAGCGAGCTGAAACAGCTTCATGGTACAGGCCCCTAGTTTGAAAGGTGGGTAAAGTTGAGTCATCATAACAAAAATAAGATTTTTTTTATTTGTCAAATAGAACCTAGCCGGAGCATACTGTTAAGGTCTGCAGTGTTGTAAAGCACACAATATCTTATTTTCCTGTAAAATGTGCATTTATTCCATGGGCATTTTTGTGAAATAGAGTCAGAGAATGGTACACGTGAGGTTCTTGATGTGTTTCTTAACTGCAGTTGAATGATCCTTTACTCAGGTCTTTCTCCGGACCTGCAATCTATGGAACAGATCCGCCGTGTGATGAGGCCCACAGATGTCCCTGACCAGGGTCTGCTGTGTGATCTGCTCTGGGCTGACCCAGATAAAGATGTCATGGGCTGGGGAGAGAATGACCGTGGTGTCTCTTTCACCTTTGGGTCTGATGTTGTGGCCAAGTTCCTCCACAAACATGACATGGACCTCATATGTAGAGCCCACCAGGTAAGTAATGAAGTTTATTGAATGTAGTGTCATCGCATTGCATGTATCTGTGTAGCCAAAAGCACCATATCTGCTTTGAAGAGCCGTTTTTTTTAGGGTTTTGGTTTGCTTGATAAGCTTTGATCGGTGTGTTTCGAGTTTTCATTTCTTCTTTTTGTTTGAGAAGGATGCATTATTTTTCATGCATCTTTATTTTTAACAGCGATGGGGGAGAAGATTTTCTGCAAGTGAACATTGCTTGATTGTATCATCCCAAAGAGGCACATCATCACTTTAACAGACTTTTAAAATTAAATGTTCCCTTTAAAATGAAACTTTTCAGTTACATTACATTACATTTAGTCATTTAGCAGATGCTTTTATCCAAAGCGACTTACAAATGAGGACAATCAAAATCAACAAAAGAGCAATGATATGCAGGTGCTACAACAAGTCTCAGTAAGCTTAATGCAGTGTAAATGCAATGAAGCATGATTTTTTTTTTTAACTTAGAATAGAGCAAGCTAGTGTTTTTTGTTAATTGTACAATAAATTTAAAAGGAAACAAATAGAAACAAATATTATTAGAGACAATATTAGAGCATTCACATTGTTAGTTTCTTTTTCCCTGTTAGTAAATAGTGGAAGTTAGTGACGTGACAGTCAGCCAAGTATTGTGACCCATACACAGAATGTGTGCTCTGCATTTAACCCATCCAAAGTGCACACACACACAGAGCAGTGAACACACACACTGTGAACACACACCTGGAGCAGTGGGCAGCCATTTATGCTGTGGCACCCAGGGAGCAGTTGGGGGTTTGATGCTCAAGGCTCAAGGGCGTGTTATTGCCGGCCCGAGATTCAAACGAACAACCCTAGGGTTAGGAGTCAAACTCTCTAACCACTAGGCCACGACTTTCCCCCCCAAAAAACATTTGTAACAGACACAAAATGAAAAAAGCAGCAGCCCCTCACGGACGACTGCCAAACACAAAGTAAAGTCCAGGCCTGGTCCTCTCTAGTTTTGCACTGTGGTCATGCATTAACATTTTACTCATGGCTCCCCGCCCCTCTTCGTGCAGTGTTCGTGCAGTGTATAAGGGGAAACGAGAGGCGATTATCCTCTCCTGACCGGCAATTGGTTGGTCGGATGGATTTCTGACATGTCAGAAATTTTGGTCGCCTCTTGTGAAGTATCGCACTATTGAAGCAGGGCTACGAACCGATTTTCCGTGTTTCCCTCACTGCGCATGCGCTAAACCATAAACGAAACCTTGGTGACATTGCGTGTAGTGTGAACTGAGGTGATGGAGGGAAAACTTGTGGAGTTATGGCAAAGAAAAATAAAAGAGGGAAGAAAATGCCTGCTTACCTCCAGTTCACGTTGCAAAATGGATAAACCATATTGGCCACGTCTTCCGAGCCACCTGTGCGTCTAGATACGCCAAAGCCTTTTTTTTGGGGGGGGGGGGATATTTCAGCGCACAGAATTGCACATATCACCAAAGCAGTGCGTTTATCCTGGGAATGCATGTTTATTCTGAAACAGCTACAAACATCCGGGTCCTGAGGGATCCTATGCGTTGATTCGGTTGATTCCCCACGTATAGTGTGAGCAGTCAAATCGCAACTCGATGATCGAACCATACAGTGAGCGCATAAAAATCGTGAGCTTTGGTTTTACATCACATGCGATCTACTCGTAGAGTGTAAGTTGGTACCTTGCCGAAATCGCACAGAAATCGCACTGTGTATGCCCACCAAATAAGGGTCAAATAAAGATGGAGGAGATTTTTTTTTTTTTTTTTGTCGATTCTTGAAGATGGAAGAAGGACTCGGCTGCTTGGATTGATTTGGGTAGGTCATTCCACCAGGAGGGAACATTTAATTTTAATAGTCTGTTAAAGTGATAATGTGCCTCTTTGGGATGGCACAATCAAGCAGTGTACACTTGCAGAATGCAAGCTTTTAGAGGGCACATAACTCTAAAGTAATGAATTTAGGTAAAGGGGTGCAAAGCCAGTGGTGGTTTTGTAGGTAAACATTAATACCTTGTATTTTAATGCGAGCAGCTATTGGTAGCCAGTCCAAATTGATGAACGGAGGTGTGAAGTGCATTCTTTTCTGCTCTTTAAAAATTAATCTTGCTGCTGCTTTCTGGATTAATTTTGTAAAGGTTTGATAGAACTGGCTGGAAGACCTGCCAAGAGAGCATTGCGATAGTCCAGCCTGGACAGAACAAGAGCTTGAACAAGGAGTTGTGCAGCATGTTCCCGAAAGAAAGGACCAGGATCTGCAGCACCGGGCAGTTTTATCCATGTGGTCGGAGAAAGTCAGCTGATCATCAATCATAACTCCAAAGTTTCTGGCTGTTTTCCAAGGAGTCATATACCTAAGTGGATGGTGAAATTGTGTTCAAACGATGGGTTTGATGGAACCACAATCAGTTCTGTCTTGGCAAGTTAAAGGTGATGGTGCTTCATCCAGCAAGAAATGTCTGTTATGGTGTGTTCACACCATACTGAATGCAATTGTTTGCACATTAATGCAACTCCTCTGGATGGTGCTGTGAACCCAGACATGTCAGCGTTTGGCTTTCCATCGTATTTGAGACTTTGTGACAACTAGCGATTTGTAGTTATCTCCACCATGGTTTATCACTGTTTTTATTTTTATTTTTGCGTGAGTGACACGGAAAACATTGTGACTAATCAAGAGTGAGTGAAACGATGCACATTCAATTTGCATATGCTGTGAACACATAGATAAGCTGAGATGCGAGCAGCTATCGTTGGATCATCGGGATGGAAGGAGAGGTAGAGTTGAACCAATTGCTTCACAAAATGATTTACTGTTTCGAAGCACTCGGAACGCTACATGCTGATGAAGATTGCATATTAGAAGAGTGAAAATGCAGTGAAAACTCAGCCCAGACATGGATGATAAATTCCTTCTACGAAGCAGTTGCACCCTCAGATGCTGACATGGAATTAAAGACTAATTTCATTGTGATGTATGCTCCCAATCGCTGGTTCAAAACCTGAGTCTCAAAGGTTTCTAAGCTTCACTAAGCAGCGCTTTAAAAGCTCATCACTAGAGATAGCAACATGGCATTTTTGTGCAGCATTTGTGACATAATCTTCTGCTCTCTGAACAGGTGGTAGAGGATGGCTATGAGTTCTTCGCTAAGAGGCAGTTAGTCACACTTTTCTCAGCTCCCAACTACTGTGGAGAGTTTGACAATGCAGGTGCTATGATGAGTGTTGATGAGACCCTGATGTGCTCATTTCAGGTTTGTATGTGCTCTTTTAGTATCTACTAGAGATGCCAGTTGCTCACCTTTGGGCAAAATTCAAAGCAAAGAGATTCCTACAGAAAAACAAATAAATTTAACTTGTTAACTGTCAGGCCGTCCCGTATACGGGACGCTTACATTTACTTGATTATATTACAATTAAATCACTTGAAAACTTAAAATCTCAAAATTCATCATTTTAAAATCAAACATTGCACTACCATGAAAATGGTACATCAAAATCATATTACAAAATGTTTTCAGTCATGAATTATAAACATTTTGTTTTGGATCATGCACTTTCAAGTCCATGTTAAACTAGAAACTGAATGGCATATTGCAATGTAAATGTGAGTTTATTTGTATAAAGAACTTGCCAAATGTCAAGATTGGGTTAAATATGTATAATCTCGATTTATTTACATGGGTAACAAAATATTAAATCTAAATATTCAGTGGATTTCTTAAGCCTTGCCTAATTTTACATTGTACCTGATGAATGGTATTTAAGGCTCTCTGTTTCTGTTAGATTCTGAAACCAGCGGAGAAGAAGATGATGTCGTATGGTGGTGCAGGAGGATTTGGGACTGGTAGACCTGTAACCCCTCCACGAAACGCAGCCAAGGGCGGCAAAGCAAAGAAATAACATCAGCTACTGCAATACATCCTCTCCATCATTCTACCTCTCCTTTACCTTCTCCACTTCCTCTTCAACTCCAAACAC
The DNA here is from genome assembly GCF_003368295.1 of Carassius auratus. Lineage (NCBI taxonomy): Eukaryota > Metazoa > Chordata > Actinopteri > Cypriniformes > Cyprinidae > Carassius > Carassius auratus. Next base: position 20,634,630 of record NC_039254.1, read on the forward strand.
CAAATCAGTGCAGGGCTTTTTTTTTAGCGGTCGACAAGACAAGACTGCTGGGAATCTGAGCGGTCATGTGTGTGCTTGATTGAAATGCCCCTGTGGAGTGTTGGTTTTGAAACAAAGTTTGTATTTGTAGAAAATGGTTTTGTTGTGTGAGTTTGTGTGTGAGGGATTCTTTTTTTTCTCTCTCTCTCTCTGTCTCTTTTTTTTTTTTTCTTTTTTTGGTAACCGCGCACCTTTTACTGCGTTTTTAGATGTTCTGGTCGATTTCCTTCTAATATATCTTCATGTCTTCAGCCATAACATGATGATCCTTTTTAGGGCATTTATTGGACCTATGTGGTGCCCTTTTCTTCAGACCAAGCCTCAGGGTCCAGCTTTTGATCCCCGCTGTGGGGACGGACTTTTCCATTCCCCTTTAGCTCTAAAGCAATCTGAAAGGAGGTGATTGTGCTCTTGAACATGTGCAAATCACTGCCAGTCTCTTTAATGTGAAACTTTTTCCAAGTGCGTCTCTTGTTTACAGTAGTTATTTGACGGCATCCTGAAAATTTTTTCATAAATCTAAATTGGCGCATTCTTTGCTTCTTCAAACTGCACACTCAGGTTGAATTTAGCCTGGCCTGTGGAATTTTTTTCTTTGATTTAAAATCATGTATGGTGTGCAAAGAATTACCAAGTGTGAATGTCTGCAAAGTGGGTGCCATCGCTGTTTGTTTGCACAGAAAAGCACTGTTCCCCGGAATTTTTTTTTTTTTTTTTTTTTTGAGTGATTGTGGCTATGTGCTACTTTGTAAACTGCAAAGCTGACCTTTTTTTTCTGTTAAAATTACTTTCTTTTTTTTCTTTTTTTTAAGTAGTAATGAATTTATCCAATAAAGTTAGAATCTGGTGTATATTTGGTGTATATATATATTTTTTTTTATGTATAAATGTTTAATGTCTTCTAAGATGAATGTTATGCTTTGTCCAAATACCCACACTTGTGATCTTTGCACTTGATCACTCGACTACTTGTATTATGAATTTTCCTTTATTTGACCCAAGTGTTCAAGCGAGGATGAAGACCACAAGTGGTGTTTTCATTACCGGATGGGACACACTTTAATCAGAATCAGAAAGAGCTTTATTGCCAAGTATGCTTGCGCATACAAGGAATTAGTTTTAGTGACATAAGTTTCCAGTACACAGAGACACCAACATAGCCTGGTAATACCAGACTCTGCTACTTCACTTTGCTTCGTAGACAGAAGTACAGAAGCGAATGAAATTGAGCGGAAGTAGGAAGTCTGACGTAGTCAGGCTAACACCAACACACAGACAAAAAAAAAAAAAATCAAAATTGTAGGCAAATAAATAAGTGTATAAACAATTGTGCTATAAATGATAATGGAATAGGATTTAATAAGATGCAGGGATGTACTAGGATGGAGGGGTAACAAATAAATATAAGGATATTGCACTTTTTCTTTGCACAAGCAATAAGTGGGGAACATTTAACTGTTCATGAGGTAGATTGCCTGGGGGAAGAAACTGTTTTTGTGCCTTACTGTTCTGGTATTTGTGGCTCTGAGGCGCCGGCCAGATTAGACAGCTGCATATATGAAAATAAAACACCTAACCCTAAAAAAACTTCTAACAAAAGGTTTATCAGCTGTTTTTTGTAGTATTAGGTGTCCTTAATAACATACTAAAAGTTTACCAAAGTTTGACCACTAGAAAGGTGTAATTTTCAAGATGGCGTCCAAAATGGGCAGGGAGCCCTTAAAATATCCTAACTCCTTCATTATTTGACTTAGTCAAGTAATCTTGGTGTCTAACCCCATGTTTTCTGGGTCTTTGAATCCATTGGACTTGTCTAAATTGCACTGACATGATTACATACGGAATACATAATTTTGTGAGAATACTATAAGGTTTTATCATTGTTTGGGGTGAACCAGAGATGTAAACAATTTAGCCTATATCATGTAACTTATTTTGCTAAAACACAGACTTTACATTCGATGTAAAAGTTATTGCACCCAAAAGTAATCCCGAACAGAGGCCTGTGTGTGAAACCTCTAAAATGGTCACTCTTTTCAATTTTAATAAGGTAATTAATATGTAATGCATCCTTTATAGATGTTTTAGAGTATAAAGGTGGCATTATACTAAACCCAACAAACCTAAATTCACCATTTTCAGCTATTCAGAAGATGGTAGAATAGAATATTGAAATTTGATATTGCGTGACTCATTGTAATGTTGTTGGCAGCACAGTGTATGGTATACCATTTTGCTCAAACAAAATTCATCCTTGACAACTTAAAAGAAAAGTTCTTAATTTTTTGTAATTTAATTTTAAAAAAGTAAACTTTAGTTTTTTTGTTTTAATTCTGTTTGTTACGACTTATAGCTTAGGAAAATAAAAAATTCAGTATCTCAAAAAAATTGAATATTCCATTTTGAGCTTGATTAGTTTTATTAATTATTAGTATAAATACTGGGTACCTCCTGGGCTAGTTCAGAACATGCAACGACAATTATGGGAAAGACTACTGACTTGACTGTTGTCCAGAAGACAATCATCATAACCCTCCGCTAGGAGGTTAAGCCACAGAAGGTCATTGCTGAAAGGGCTGGCTGTTCACAAGAGTGCTGTATCAAAATATATTCATAGAAAGTTGACTAGAAGGAAAAGGTGTGGTAGGAAAAGGTGCATAAGCAACAGGGATGACTTCAGCCTTGGGAAGATTGTCAGGAAAAGCAGATTCAAGAACTTGGGAGAGCTTCACAAGGAGTGGGCTGAAGCCGGAGTCAGTGCATCAAGGTTCACCACACTCAGACATCTTCAAGAAAAGGGCTACAGCAGTCACATTCCTAAAACCAAGCCACTCCTGAACCAAAAAAAAAAAAAAAACATCAGAAGCATTTCACCTGGGATAAGAAGAAAAAGAACTGGACTGTTGCTCAGTGGTTCACAGTCCTCTTTTCAGATGAAAGTTAATTTTGCATTTCATTTGGAATTCAAGGTCTGGAGGAAGACTGGAGAGGGACGGAATCCAAAGTCCAGTGTGAAGTTTCTGAAGTCAATGATGATTTGAGTGCCGTGACGTCTGCTGGTGTTGGTTCATTATGTTTTATCAAGTCCAAAGTCAATGCAGCCATCTACCAGGAGATTTTGTAACACGTTATGCTTCCATATGCTGACAAGCTTAATGGAGATGCTGATTTAATTTTGCAGCAGGAATTTAGCACCTATGTCAGGGATCTAGGAGGGAGGACCCAATTTCATTGTGAGGTAATAAGGTTTTATTGACAAAACAGACTGATACAAGAGGGTAGTGAAGTGAACAATAGATAACACAACAGGACAACAGTTAACAGGAACAGCTAGGGGAGGCAGGTCAGGAACTCTGGGACAGGTCAGGAACTCGAACACAAAACTAGACAGGACAAAGCTCCACAAAAACACAAATTAAACTCAAGACAAGGAAAGATATAATGAACTAATAAAAGGTTAAGTAACAAGATAAGAAATTACCAGTTTAACCAACAAGAATCAAGACTAGAAAAGCCAAATAAATATTACAAATAAAAGCCAAAAGCAAGAACAAACAAATTACTAAAATAAGGAGCAAGACAAAAACATAGAACTACAAGGACTAGACAAGGGCACAAGACCAACCAGACAAGGAGACACGGGCGCGTATTCAGCCACATACAGAGACAGAGAGGGTGTGAATGACCATGAACCAGCAAACAAAAAAAGGTTAAGGGGCACTATAAATAAGGAGGAAAATACATTAGGGACAGTTGAGCACAATAAGACTGACCAGGCTGACGAGGGGGGTGTGGTAAACAGGAAACAAGGAGGAGGGGCTGAAGGAGCACATGGCATAGAAAACAATTAACAAAGCCATGTGCTGATACTAGACACAAGAAACAAAACATAAAACAAAGTGCAAAACCCTCACAACCTACCCACAGTGCCAAAACCACTTCCAAGTGATTTGCTGACCATGATATTATTGTGCTTGATTGGCCAGCCAACTCACCTGACCTGAACTTCACAGAGAATCTATGGGGTATTGTGAAGAGGAAGATAAGTAACATCTGACAAACAATAGAGAGGAGCTGAAGGCCCCATCAAAGCAACATGCAGTACCACAGACAGTAATTGCAAAAGGAGCCCCAACCAAGTATTGATAGCATAATTAAACCTACTTTGGAGATCTTGTACATTTCTGTTTTGTAAATCTTTTTTGATTGATCTTTGAGAAAATATTCTAATTTTTTGAGATACTGAAGCTGTAAGTCGTAACCATCAGAACTCAAACAAAAACTCTTTACATATTTCAGTTTGTGCATGTGCAATAAATGTAGAATATAAAAGGTTTGCTTTTTTAAATTAAATTACAAAAAATAAATAACTTGTCCATGATATTCTATTTTTTTTTTTTTTTTTTTTTTTTTTTACATGTACCTGCATGTACTTAAGGGATATTGTACATATTTTCCCCATAAATATGCTTGTAACCAATTGCTTTAATATATAATTGTAATAACTTATCTGTCATGCAGATATGCTAGTTATAATATTACATGGCAAAAACATGTATCAGGCACCAATATTTTTGGTCTTGGTGGAATACAAAGGAGTAATGGTCATTTTAAGGACCTGGCGGCAGCCATTTTGAAAAACGGGGCCTTTCTTGGAGTCAAACTTTGGTAAACATTTAGTATGTTTTTAAGTACATTTGATACTACTGTAAACCACTGAGAAACCTTTTGTTAGAATGTTTTTGGGGTCAAGACATATTTGCAGCTGACTAGATGGCAAAGGTTAAAAAAGGGGGTGACTTGGATGTGGGATCCAGAGTGATTTTTATGAGCCCTTTTCCTCACTCTGGATGTATACAGTTCTTGAAGGGTGGGCAGGGGAGCACCAATAATCCTTTCAGCAGTCCGAACAGTTCTCTGTAGTCTTCTGATGTCTGATTTTGTTGCTGAGCCAAACCAGACAGTTATAGAAGTACACAGTACAGACTCAATGACGGCTGAGTAGAACTGTTTCAGCAGCTCCTGTGGCAGGTTAAACTTCCTCAGCTGGTGAAGGAAGTACAACCTCTGCTGGGGCTTTTTCACAATGGAGTCAATGTGATTGTCCCACTTCAGGTCCTGAGAGATGGTGGTTCCCAGGAATCTGAATGACTCCACTGCAGTCACGGTGCTGTTCATGATGGTGAGTGGGGAAAGTGCAGGGGGGTTTCTCCTAAAGTCCACGATCATCTCCACTGTTTTGAGCGTGTTCAGCTCCAGGTTGTTAAGACTGCACCAGACAGCCAGCTGCTCAACCTCTTGTCTGTAAGCAGACTCATCACCGTCCTGGATGAGGCCGATGACTGTAGTGTCATCTGCAAACTTCAGGAGCTTGACAGAGGGGTCTTTAGAGGTGCAGTCGTTGGTGTACAGGGAGAAGAGCAGAGGGGAGAGAACACATCACTGAAGGGCGCCAGAGTTGGTGGTGCAGCTGTTTGACATGAATTTCCCCAGTCTCACTAACTGTTGCCTATCTGTCAGAAAGCCAAACTAAAGTCCACAAACAGGATCCTCACATAAGTCCCTGTTTTGTCCAGATGTTATAGGATGAAGTGCAATCCTGCACCAAAAATCCTAATTTATGGTGCTTCTAATTAAGTGTTAAAAATCAGTTGCAAATGATGTACAAAATAAATATAGGCTACTCACCTTTTCACCGATAAAATAGGTAGCACTTTGTTTTACTACCAGTTATTATTAATAATTAACTTACATTGGAAATGTTTCTGTGACCTCTAGCTATCTTGGCAAAAACATGATGCATGTTGGGATACACTAAGCCTTGAATACTGCTTTGGAGCGTTATTCAATGTATTGTGTGGATTTAGTGTGTGTAAAGGGCTCTGTGCTTTGGCCTTTTTAAGACCTGTAACATATTTTACTTCTCAAGTGACCAAGACCACAACGTGTGGCTATTTGGACTAGTAAAATGCATGAATAATGCATTGTTTATATTTATTGAGTTTAAACTAATGTCTATAACTATGAAAGATTGTTACTGTTCTGTGATAAAAGATTCACAATGCTGATCAGTAGCGGACTGCAAACACTTCCTGTGTGAAAGCACAATGAGTCTGTGCTGCGGACTGCATATGCATTGCAGACGGGGTATGTGTGAAACAGGCATTAAAGGGAAGATGGATGCTGCAAAACTAGTAGAACGTGACACAGAAGAAATTGTGCCAAAAAGAGGAGCTGGGTCTGTTGTTAGGAGGGTTTTTGGTTTCCAAAAATCTGACATCAACCAAACAACCATTTTATGCAAGTGCTGTCGGTCTAAAGGCAGGTTTTGGAATATCAACCAGTAGAAATGCATTGTACACCTGATTATGCATTAAAAAAAAAAAGTCATAAACCGGGAAACCGGAATAATTTAGGAATAAAAAAAAATGTGATATAAACTTTTGTTCAAACCGCCTAGCACTAATTCACAGCGATTATTTGATCCACACAGATGGTCAGAGCTCAGGTTGGTCTGGGTTTGAGTCTTGGCTCTTTCTGAGATGGCTACGCGCCTGTATTTACATCAGAGCAGAGGCGATTATATGCGGGCCACATTTATCCCACAGCACTGGTCCAGATGAGTGAGATTCATTAGGGGTCATTTTTGTGGTCCAGGGTCTCACATATACATGTGTGTGTGTGTGTGTGTGTGTGAAAACTATCAGAAAGCAGTTCACAAACTACATATTCAAACTGTCCGCACAGTGAAGTCAGTATGATCCAAAATAATAAAACACTTTTCTCAAAATATTTCCTCTTGTGTTCCATAGAAGAAAGTAAGACATGCAGCTTATGCAGTAAAATGCAGTAACATGCAGTAAAAACATGATCGCCAGAGAAAAATTTATAAAGCGTTTATTTCTGTGTGAACTGTCTCTTTAAGCCATAGAGTCAAAATCGAATTGCCTTTGAAATTCTGTACATTGTCATACAGAATTATTCCTAGTTCTTTATTGTCTTTACAAGTCGATTGGTTATGTGACATCTGTGTGTTTTATATCCTACCTCTTTCTGTTCTGTTGGGACTGCTTGCAGCTATATTCATATATGATAATGCAAAGCACTTATGCAAGGATCCTTTTTTGTAGACTTTTGTAGACTCAACATGATCATCATCTCTGAACATCTTTAAACTAGATCGGACCCTCATCTGTCTCCAGTCAGGAAGGTAAAGTCAGCTGTACTGCAGAGGATGATGTTGATTATGAATTGTCTGTTTTCAGTGTTTCAAGCATTCAGAATTTATCACAAAGCTTTTCGATTTAAATATGCAGCAGATGTCCTGCTGTCTGCACCAATCAGTGATGCTGTCATTTGCATAACCAGACGCGTTGCTTCAAAATTATTAAAAAGATGTATGACTTAAATGTTGAAAGCTTTTTTAATTAATTTGATTAATTCAGTTTCATTTATAACAATTCAGACACATTGTCGGAATTTTTCAATTCAGATTCTTTATATATTATATCAGCATGACAAAATTTTTTGGTGAAAGTTTAATTACAATTTTATAATTTTTTCTTGATAAACTACGGAAGTTCTAAGGGGCCATGCATTATAATATTTTTTCTTCTTGTTTTCTCGTTATAACGACTTAATTTTCTCGTTATCTCGACATAACGAAGTTCGTTTTCTCGTTATAACGACTTCATTTTCTCGTTTTCTCAACATAACGAAGTTCTTTTCTCGACATAACGAAGTTCGTTGTCTCGTTATAACGAATTAATTTTCTCTAAGAAGTTACAAAACTGCACCAGCAGGTGGCACTATAGACATGAATATAACTGATGGGGTGTTGTACACTATCCACTTTACTGTACGCGGACCTTCCTCGTGATCGCTATAATTTGTGCAGTCTTCATTACTGACATTTAATTAATTCATAAATGTTAAATGCTTGAATCAATATGAATATTTTGTGTATTAAGTTCCTGCTAGATGCATGAGTTTCACCAATGCGTTCTGTGTCATAAAATAACTGCTTATCAAAACCAAGGTTGACATCACTGTATTCTGTTTATCTACAGTAGGACGGGATTTAACGATGTAGGCTGATGTGCTTCTTTTCCTTATTACTAATCTTTATTGTTAACCATATTGATGAGAAATGTGATGTATATGTAAAATCCATAGGCTAATTTAATTCAATTTTGTTCTATAATGTTGTAATCGTTTTTTTCTACACACACACACACTACACGTAGTCCTACACATGAACAGAAGCTTGTAACACACATGATATCTGCCACATCATATAATGACTACTACAAATTACAAATTATATATAATTTTATTTCAAATAAAGGGAAAATGAAAAGTTAGTTTAATCCAAGCAGCTCTAATTTCGCGGTGTTGCCATTTAAACATGTTAATTACAAAAACAAAACGTTTGTTGTACCGTCAATGGAAAATCAACAGTGATTGATCAGCCTTTATTTATATACAGTATTGTAGACGTTATTACCTAGGCGAAGCAAAATTAGCTGAAATATAGGCTACAGTAAGAGCGCCTGCATGGTTGTCCATCAGATGCCTGTCAAAGTTGAGTTCGTTACTATAGCAACAGTAAAACTGTCATGTCTTTATAACGAGAAAACAAACTTTAGTTATGTCGAGATAACGAGAAAAATAAGTCATTATGACGAGAAAACGAACTTCGTTATGTCGAGATAACGAGAAAAATAAGTTGTTATAACGAGAAAACGACTTTCGTTTATGTCGAGATAACGAGAAAATTAAGTCGTTATAATGAGAAAACAAAAAGGAAAAAAAAATATAATGCATGGCCACTTAGAACTTCCGTAAATAAACATTAGGTTTTTTTTTTTTTTTTTTGAAAATAAGTTTCTTCTTCTCACTAGGGCTGCATTTATTTATTAATAATAATAATAATAATAATAACGTAAAACAGTAATATTGTTAAATATTATTACAATTTAAAATATTAAAATTTATTATCAAATGTAATTTATTCCAAAATTTTCATCTTCATTACTCCAGTCTTCAGTGTCAAATGATCTTTAGAAATCCTTCTAATATGCTGATATACTGCTCAAGAAACAATAAAATTATGTAAGGTTTTGCTGTTGTGTCAGGGCTGTATATGTACAGTATGTACATTTGTGTATACATGCACAACAGCAGAAAGTGTTATTGAACACACTCACTTTAAGTGAACAGATGCACTCGAATGATTCAATGATATAGCAATAATACATACATTGTCAAAATAATATAATTTAGCTCTTTATCATTTGATGCAGTCCTAGTATTTTCTAAGTCCTTGCATGAGCCCATGAAAGAATCCTGAACATGAAGCAAATTTGTCTGTTCAGTTTCTTATTACATCCGTACATTATATAGTTGCATTGCAAGGGGTGGTGTAGTAGTTTTTCCGATAAGAATTGTACACTACATCATATAGGAATGTCTAGCAAATAAAGGGTTTTCCTTCCTGCTGCCTCTAAAGCCCACAGGATGTAGATTACCGGTACATCTGTATGTTATATAAATTGAAGAATGGCCAGGAAATTCTGGACAAATTAGGAGCACACTTGGCCAAGGATACCTTTTCTCAACTGAACTATACAGTTTGGTCAGTCTAAACTCAATAACCTTCGGCCTACAGCCCCCGTCCTCCTCTGAACATCTGAACTCATGAAGACATATACATGTGTGCACATGAGTGTAGACCTTGAGATAGAGTGAGATACGATGACAGAGAGTAGAGAGAGAGAACACAGAAGGGAGGAGGGACTGCAGAGAGGCTTACAGAAACATAAGGCAGAGAGCGTGGTATAATCAAACAGACATCTATTCAGACAAGAGCTCATGTCTCTACATTCATTCTAATTTTATTTTGAGGTGAATGGAATCACAAGCTGCTGGGTGATTCTGACCACACATACTACAAATTTATTATGTCATGACCTTTTTCATATACCAAATTCTGAAGGTTCTTCAGAGTGGTAACTGTCCCCTGTGTTTAGAATAAGATTTGAGGCACTTCTTCTGCAGTGCTTTGTATAATATTTATCCTATACTCCTTTTTGCTGATATATTTTCTTTCACAGCTGTCGTTCAGCTTCACAAACTGAATAATCTCTGAACAGTGGGTGTTTTATCTGAGAAAGTGGCAGCTATTTTAATTATTCACTGGTAGGTAGTGGCCAATTAGAAAGCAATTGTGCCTTTGTTATAATTTTGTCCTGTGCATTTGATCAAGGCAATCGTGGGGCTCTTTCAGCACAGGAGCTGAATACTTCTGCAAACATTCATTTTTCAGTTTTTCATTTGTGCTAGTTATATTTTCAAACATAAACCAATGCCACATTAGAATGATTCGTTTAGAGTTTCAGAAAAGTACAATAAGGTTCTTCAAGACTGCTTCGACACAACTGACTGGAACATGTTTAAGCAGGCTGCCACATACAATAAGTCCACTGACCTCCAGGAGTACTCAGATACTGTCACTACCTACATCAACAAGTGTATTGATGATGTAACAGTCACAAAAAACATCACTTTCTGGGCCAATCAGAAGCCATGGATGACAGGGGAGGTCTACAGACTCCTGAAGACACAGAACGCTGCCTTCAGAGCTGGAGATGAGATGAGCCTGAGAACAGCCAGGGCCAACCTTTCCCGCTGCATCAGACAGGCTAAGAGACAGCACTCCGGGAGGATAGCCCATCAATTCAACAACATCAGAGACACTAGGATCCTGTGGCAGGGATACATACCATTATGGACTACAAGCCCCCACCACGGACCACGAACAACATCGCTCTGCTGTATGAGCTGAACACCTTCTTTGCTCACTTAGAGCAACAAAACAGCACCACTGCACAGAAGACTCCACCTCCTCCCGGCGACCAGGTGATGAGAAGCCATCTCCATCCTGCTTCAATGACTACCGTCCTGTTGCACTTACTCCCATCCTCATACTCTTACTCAACCATGAAATGATTAATTACACTGATGTACAAGCACCAAACAGTGATTTTAAGCGTAAACTTCACAAAATCTATAAACTGGTTCTTCAAATCTGATTGGTTAATCACAATGTTGTTCCAGGGACAACAAAGATGTTGTCCCAGGAACATGTCTCACTTGGTAAAATTAGGTTCTGCAACACTATCATCCCTCAAAAACTCATTCACAAACTATTCCAGCTGGGTCTCAACACTTTGCTGTGCAACTGGCAGTTTGACTTTCTGACTGGAAGACCTCAGGCAGTATGGGGCCCTGCAAGGATGTGTGCTGAGCCCCCTCCTCTTCACTCTGCTGACCCACGACTGCACACTGTCACACAGCTCCAACCTCTTCATTAAGTTTGCGGATGACACGACTGTGGTGGGTCTCATTAGCAACAAAGATGAGACAAACTACAGGAGTGAGGTGAGCCGCCTGGCCGGGTGGTGCAGTGACAACAATCTCTCTCTGAACGTGGAGAAGACGAAGGAGATTGTTGTTGACTTCAGGAGAGCACACACTCAGCACGTTCCTCTGACCATCAATGGTGTGACTGTGGAAAGAGTGTGCAGCATCAAGTTCCTGGGTGTGCACATCACAAAGGTCACAGCATCCTGTCGAGCTGCATCACTGTGTGGTATGGCGTCTGCAACGCATCCTGCTGAAAGACTCTGCAATGTAAAGTGAGAGCAGCTGAGAAGATCATTGGTGTCTCTCTCCCCTCCCTCCGGGACATTTATGAAACATGTCTCGCTCACAAAGCCCTCTGCATTGCAGGTGATCCCACCCACCCATCCCACAGCTTTTTCATTCTGCTGCCATCAGGAAGGAGACTGCAGAGTCTCCAGGCCAGTACCAGCAGACTGAAGGACAGCTTCATCCAGCAGGCTGTCAGGAAGCTGAACTCACTCCCGAACGTGCCCCCCAACAACCCCCCCCCCCCACTTCTGCCCTAGGCACCACTGAACTATGAATGAACCCCCCCACACTTAGATCCCACATTCCCAGCCCCCACCCCACCCCACCCCCACTAATATATGATGGCATGCACCTGTCACTTTGTGCAGTATTGGTCTGCTCACTACCTCATTCACCATGGAAATCGCATCATTCTACTACCTCAGTCAGTTAAATAAAATAACTGCTCTTGAGCCCTTTGTCAATTTCATCAGACTGAATAAGCTTCTTTTTTGCACTAAAAATCTTTTATCTTCACTGTTTGTTCACTTCACTGATTTGCACTCTATCTGCCATGTGCCTTACACTGCTTTATTTAATTGTATTTAAAATTTTATTGTGTATTTTTTTACATTCCCTTATTGTATAGTTGTATCCATTTAATATTTTATCTAGATTTTTAGGCTCTACTGTTAATGTTATCTGAGAGTAACGCAATTTTGATTCTCTGTATGTATGTACTGTACGTGTGGAAGAATTGACAATAAAGCAGACTTGACTTGACTTGACTAAAGATCTGATTTGCAACATTTACAGCAATAATCACTCAACAATACTTAAAGCTTTTGTATTTTTGCATCTACTTTTCACAAAGTTTGTGAAATAGTTTCAAAGTATTTGTCCAAAAATATTCTGTTTAATATATTGTTATTTATTTATTTATAAACAAAGTTTGTAAAACATTAATAATATTTTAAAACCAGTTTACTGCTTATTTTACAAATATCTACTTTTTTTTCTTTCTTTTTTTTTTTACAGTTTGTGGATGTTTTCAAGTCTAGCAATATATCTCAATGTCAAAATGTCTCTAATTCTGTGTAATGTCTATAATAAACACTTATGGGTTGCAGTTTCAGGCTCGTGTGGTCGTCAGCAGTCCTTCTCTCTCTCAACTACTCCGGTTTCCCCTGGCATTAAATACTCTCTCCACGCCAATTACTGAAACAAGAGACAGGTGTTGATTATTTCCGTTCAACCCACTCACTCAGACTCTCTCCCGCTGCAGGCTTCGCTAAACCACGCTTCTGCCTCCACACTGACATGTTCTCATTCATTCATACTTTTATTTATTAATTATTGCATGCTTGTCACAACAAATGGTTTTAACAAATTTGGGGACTGATTGATTGTCACAATACACATCTTTGACTTGAACGTTTTGAAATATATATCATGCATTTGTTTATTTTCTACATGTTTCTCACACTGTATGGCTTTGATTTAGTAGGGACATTACAATCCTGTCTTGTCTGTTAACGAAGAAGGAGCATATATTTCGTCAGTTTTTATCATCAGATATTAGTTTTAGCTTGTCACATCTCATCTTTGTCACAGAAATTTTTTTTCGTTAACGAATATTCACAAAAGTACAGATGAGTACAGAACTTCCGGTGGCGCGGCGCAATACAGCTGCGACTCGGAAATGAGAGAGCGGAAAGTTTGTTTGTTTGTTCTCTTATCTAGTCGGTCTCTCAACAGTATGTATGGGGAAATCTATTTCCTCGAAATTATAAAGTCTGATTGAAAAACTCTTCTGTTTGCAAATAGCCAATGGCGCCCTCGCCCTCACCTGATTGGCTGACAGCCATCAATATAGGTGACGGCTGGTGCCAAAAACCTCAGAATCTTTTTTCTTCACTTGAGTCTGGTTTCGCTGTGGATTCACGCATACAGAGCGGAAAATTGTGGAAAATTATCCCCTCTCGCATTCCGGTGATTTTTACTCTTAAAATGTCACTTTGCTGCATGTGTGGTGGGCCCATTGATTTCCCGGACGCACACGAGCAGTGTGTGCTGTGCCTGGGTCGGGCTCACGCAGAGGCGGCATTGGAAGGATCGGGGTGTCGTGCCTGTGAGGAGCTTCCCATCAAGATCCTTCATGCAAGGCTGGCCGTTACCCGTAACGGCGGCCCTGTATCTCCTGCCTCTCCCCTGTCCGCCGCCGTCAAGCCGCGAACCGGGAGACTGCAGAGAGCTCCGTCGACGGATTCTGTCGAGGTACTTGCGTCGGCCCAACGCCCACACCACCCTCACATGGAAGATCCCCTCTCATACTCTGAGGGCAGTCACCGGCCTCCACTAGAAGCACGGGAAATGGTCTCGTTTGGATATGACGAGGACGACGCCATGTCTACTAATGCCTCAGACCCGGAAGCGTGGTCCGAGGCCCCGTCTGAAGCTGCCCCCGCCTTGCTGGATGCGGAGCTTATGGCGATCCTCACAGAGGCGGTGGCAGATATGGAATTGGAGTGGACAGCCCCCAAGGAGCTGCTGTCTAAGAGATGGATGGACGGTTCCTTCATCGGCGCTGGCCGCCAGGCTGAAGCCCCGCAGAGACCCGCGCCCTTTTTCTCTGAGGTCCACAAGGAACTCACCCGGTCATGGCGCTCCCCTTACTCAGCTTGAGCCCATGCACAGGAAACCCAGCTGCTGACGATGGTGGAAGGGGCAGAGAAATTAGGATACGCGCGACCGCCTCCCATTGAGGATGCTATCGCGGCCCACCTGTCGCCTCTGGCTTGCTTAGTTGGGGTCACTTCATCTACAGCGATATCATTGACTTGATTGCAAATAAAAACAGACACTATTTCAACTGAACAGAGATGACATAACTGAATTCAATGATGAACTGCCTTTAACTATCATTTTGCATTATTGAGACACTGTTTTCCAAATGAATGTTGTTCAGTGCTTTGACGCAATGTATTTTGTTTAAAGCACTATATAAATAAAGGTGATTGATTGATTGATCTTCTCCTGGCTGGAAAACCACCTCTTTGCCGTACACATTGGCTGGACATGCAGCATCTGCCCTCCACATGATGGCAATCCTACAGGTCTTCCAAACTCGGCTCCTGGGGTCCCTGGATGAGGGAAGCCCGGACCCAGAGTTGCTCAGGAACCTGCGCACGGTGGTGGATCTCGCTCTTGCGGCGTCAAAGAAGGTCGCGCAGGGAATCGGCCGCAATATGAGCAGCCTTGTGGTCCTGCATCGCCATCTGTGGCTGACACTGTCCGGCATTTGCGATGCAGAAAAGAGGCAGTTCCTGGATGCGCCAGTGAGCCCCACCGGTCTTTTCGGTGTCGCAGTGGAATCTCTATCGGAGAAATACGCAGAGACCGTCAAGCAGTCTAAGATGATGTCTCATCTTAGACGGGATATACCAGGCGCGCGTTCCCGAGCGCGGTAGAGCGTCATGATCCAGAGCCACCGTTCCGCCAGAGGCAGCCCAGGAAGCCCCGTTTTGGTACTTAACCAGCCTCTAGCAGCCAAGGGTGTCCGGCTGGCAAGAAGGAGCAGTGTTCCTGATGCTGGTGCCAGGGGGAAGAGAGCGCGGTACATGTTCGTCGGACCTGCGGCGAAGAGGGTGTGTTCCCCCCCAGAGTTCGTCAACAATGTAAATGTTGTGAGAATGAAACCGCTGTTTTCTGTTTCAATAAACATTCATTTCATGCCTCAGCAAAAGCGCTTTCTTCCTCCCTCTACTATTACCCGCTACATAAGCGAAGCCTCTCCCCCGGGAGACGCTTCACAAAGTGGAGGCTCGGGGAAACCAGAGGAGGTGACTATGTATTATAACAGAAATGAGTCGAACCAGACAAATTAAAGAGTCTATCAAAGCTGTGTGCATTGAAACACAAGCCAAATTCCTCAGGAAGTCATAAATCAGTTCTAGTGCCACAAGAACCAAGCAAGATGACCAACCAACTTGTTCACACAACAGCTTTCAACATTAACACTACTAGAACAATTATTGACAATTTCAATTCAAAGAAGAGAAATTTGGTGTCAAATGTGTTGTTCGTAATTGAAATGCAACGCTGGACATCACATGGAAACCCATGAGTTAAACACTTCCATTGACTTCCCCCCACCTAGCAGAACCAGACTGAAATTCCTAAGGGGGGAAGGGCTTTAAACCTCTGTCTTCACAGAACATCCCTTTGTCAGAGAATGGCAAAGAAACTGCTTTTGTACAGATATATGGACCAGAATGAACTCAAAAAGACTTATAAATGAATCAGTCCATCGCTTCCCTCCATATTCATTTATGTGTAACCCACATATTTGACTATCATGTTATAATCACTTAATGTGTCTGTTTTTTTTTTATAACTATGGCATAGCTTAACAATTCGTAATTATGTTTGTTATGTCTGTGATCCAATCTGCTTGCTTGAATTAGTTTAGACAATAATTTATTTGTCCCATGTATCGTATTCGTTTTATAGGAATCATGTCCAAAATTAGACCCTGCCAGAGCAGGAAAATTCGGACCACATGCTTGGTAAGATAAACATATGGTTTATGATACCCCCGAGCCAAGACAATATCTGATTGGTCAAGACAACATTTGAGGTGTGGCCAGCAGGCCGGTTTAAATACTTAGGACACCATAAAATCTTGCTTTTAGTCTCTAGCTATGCTGCTGCTATTAGCCATGCCAGCTTTTAGTCTCTAGCTATGCTGCTGCTATTAGCCATGTCTGCTTTTAGTTCTAGCTTTGCTTGTGCTATCAGTCATGCCTGCTCTTAGCTTTTAGCTTGAAGCTTTGCTACCTAGCTTTAGCTTCTCTAGCCATGCTGTTTATTCATCACTGTTTGAGAAGTGCTCAAAGCCTGCTGCTACTTAGCCACGATGAGAAGGAACACAACCTTGTCTCGTCAAACTTTATTTATTTTCTTTTCCGTTTGAGAGTTTCGTGTTCTGAGTTAAGTTTTGTAACGTTGAGTCTCCGACGCCTGACCTCGGGTGCCCGTTCAACTTTAACCAGCGCACACGACTCTGTACTTTCAGCCAACGCCCAACAACCATGGGCTTCCCAAGACGTCACTTCAGCGACTGAACTTCCAGCCAATCAACGACCTCGGGATAGCCCTTTCACCGAGACTCCTTTTTCACAGGAGACGCAAGTAACTTTACCTCCAGACTCTGACCTTTACTGGTGTATCTAATATAATTTTAACCTCACTGAGGAACTCAATGCGAGGGCTTATTACGTGATTGATGGTTGTTCATGTCTATGCAATTTAACGTATTGCTGTAAACTTGGGATTCCATATTTCCATTCTCTTAAACTCATCTTTCCCTAACTTTCGATCTTCCTGCAACTTGTATGAATGTGTGAGTGCATGCGTTTATGTGATAGATTAGTTTATATGTCTTAGATTTATCTAATAAAGCTTTATTCATATTGAAAAGAGAAGTATCTTGTGTTTTGTGCTTACAAGTTAATGTCTTAAACTGCCGATCTTGTTACTGTGCTAATTGATAGTGTTTCACTATAGTTTGGATATTAGTATCCAGCACAGATTTGATGTTAAACGGCTCGTTCACTGAATCGCAGGGCATCTCAGTGACCAGCCATGAAACAGTGATTCTGTTCAAATTCCCTTTAAAATCTTAAATAATTCCCTTTGAGCTAAATTGACCTGTTTCCGTTACATGGGGTTCAAACTAGGGGTGCTCCGATCACGATCGGCCGATCGTTAATGCGCATCTCGTCAGTAAAGCCGGTTCTCTAATCAGCAGTTAATTCCATCAGGTGCGTGATTTCACATAGAGCAGCTGTTACTACACAGAGCCGTTGTTAACTGAGAAGAAGCGCCAATAAACGCTGAAAATTAACGTGATTTGCGCATCTTCTCTATTAACAACGGCTCTGTGTAGTAACAGCTGCTCAATGTGAAATCACGCACCTGATGGAATTAACCGCTGACTAGAAAACCGGCTTTACTGACGAGATGCGCATAACGATCGGCCGATCGTGATCGGAGCACCCCTAGTTCAAACACTGTCACATTGTGGAGTGAAAGTTGTCATGAGTCTTGTCTGGTTTCTGCTTGTCCTGTTGTCCCTGTTTCTGTCTTTCAGAAGCAGAACATGGTGTTGCCAAACATGCCCGTAGAGTATCTGGACCTGAAGGAAGTGTTCAGTAAGTCCCGTGCTGCTTCTCTTCCTCCACATCGTCCCTACGACTGTGCCATAGATTTAGTGTCAGGTAAGTCTCCACCTAAGGGCAAGTTATACTCTCTGTCTATTCCTGAGAGGGAGGCCATGGAGAAATACATTTCTGATTCCTTAGCCTCTGGGTTCATCCGCCCTTCCTCTTCTCCAGCGGGGGTGGGATTCTTTTTTGTGGGTAAAAAGGATGGTTCTCTGCAACCTTGCATTGATTACCGAGAGCTGAACAACATCACGATAAAGAACACCTATCCATTACCACTCATGTCTTCAGCTTTCGAGAGGTTGCAGGGAGCATCCATATTCACAAAACTGGATTTACGTAATGCTTATCATTTGGTCCGCATCAGGAAGGGGGATGAATGGAAAACCGCCTTTAATACCCCTAGAGGGCACTTTGAATACTTGGTGATGCCGTTCGGGCTCTCCAACTTGCCCGGGGTTTTCCAAGCACTCGTTAATGATGTGTTGAGAGATATGGTAGATCAGTTTATATATGTTTACCTGGATGACATAATGATTTTTTCTTCATCTCTCCAGGAACACATTCAACATGTCAGACGAGTGCTCCAGAGGTTACTTGAGAATGGGCTTTTTGTCAAGGCGGAGAAATGCGTATTCCATGCACAGTCTGTTCCATGCACAGGCTGCGTTCGCTAACCTCAAGAGTCGCTTCGTTTCTGCTCCTTGTGGCCCCTGATCCCACACAGCAGTTCGTGGTGGAGGTCGATGCGTCAGAGGTGGGGGTAGGAGCAGTGTTGTCCCAACGTGCTGCTTCAGTTGTCAAGGTACATCCTTGCGCGTTTTAATCTCATCGACTATCTCCTGCCGAACGTAATTATGACATTGGCAATAGAGAGTTGTTGGCCGTCAAATTAGCATTGGAAGAGTGGCGTCACTGGCTGGAAGGTTCTGGGTTTCCTTTTATTGTTTGGACCGATTATAAGAATTTAGAGTACATTAGACCTGCCAAAAGACTCAATTCCAGGCTGGCTCGGTGGGCACTTTTTTTCGGTCGTTTTGAGTTTACTTTATCGTACCGCCCGGGTTCCAAAAATGTCAAACCCGACTCTTTATCATGCCTTTTTGATTCCTCCACCCGTCCGGTGACTCACGAGTGTATTTTAACTGAGAAGTTAGTGGTCTCAGCTCTCGTATGGGAGGTCGAGTCGAAGGTCAAGACGGCCTTACAAGGGGTAAATGCCTCCGTCCGGTTGTCCACCGAAACGCTTATTTTTGCCGGAAGAGTTAAGGTCCGAGGTTGTCCAGTGGGGTCAGTGTTCTAATGTAGCTTGTCACCCAGGGATAAGTAGAACTAATGGGTTGGTTAGACAACGATTCTGGTGGCCACGTATGGCTCACGACGTCCGCGATTTAGTTTTGGCTTCCTCAGTTTGTGCCAGTGGTAACTGTGTCAGGGGTGCCGCAAAAAAATTACGTAGGCTAAAAAAAAAATTAAAAAAATCTGACATTTCATTTATAAAATATATTTGAATTTACATAAATACATTCTTCTTCTTTTGAACCCTTTCGCACGTACGATCACACATTCAAACATTTGATTAGAATGGTCAGTGCATCACATGATCAACTGCTAAATTCAAATGTGCTTTCGCATTGGCTGGCACTGAGCCAGAGACAGGCGCGCTCAGAGCTGTCATATATCACTTTTATCACTCAACTTTTCAATGTTTTCAGCCACATAATGTTTATTTTAGGTTTCAGACATATAAGTACTAAAAAAACTATACATTTAGAGTTTGTAAAATACACACTGATGTCAAAGGAAGAGGCAATAATAAAAATGTCCATTATAATTAGTTTTATTCATATCAGATACACATCACTCTTTGTCAGACACGTGGTTTTGTTGTGTGTGACGTCACCGCGGCGCCATTTTTGAGGTATAGCTATTGACTGAAACAACCACGATTACAAGAATTGGAGTAAATAATAGAACAAATAACTAATATAACTACTTAGATAACTATCTAGATAATAAGTAAATATAACTCGCAAACCCGGAGAAGCAAAAGAAGATTGAGAAAAGGCCGTACCGAGATAAATTCAATAAAGATGCCAGGGACCTTTATATGGAGAAATTGTCAACCATTCATAACATAGATCCATATGAGCTGACTGCATGCCCTCTAATGGCATGACGGTCGTTTTGGACCGGTAGTGGACCGGTTCTCGAAGGCGGCACTTTTCATTCCCTTGCCCAAATTGCCGACAGCCAAGGAGACAGCGGTCACTGTCCTAGATCACGTCTTTCAGCTTCATGGCCTCCCGGTAGACGTGGTTTCGGACAGGGGATCTCAGTTCATATCCAAATTTTGGAAAGAGTTTTGCAAATTGTTAGGAGCTCCAGTTAGCTTGTCTTCGGGTTATCATCCCCAAAGCAACGGACAATCTGAGCGAGCCAACCAAGATTTAAAGAGGACGTTGTGATGTTTGGTCTCCAAGAATCCTTCTTCCTGGAGTCAACAACTCTCTATGGTGGAGTACGCCCACAATTCGTTGCAAGTGTCAGCTACAGGCCTCTCTCCATTTCAGTGTAGTGTAGGGTACCAGCCACCAGTCTTTCCCAGTCTGGAATCTGAAGTCGCGGTCCCCTCCGCTCACGCGTTTGTCCAGAGGTGCCACCACACCTGGATCAGTGCCCGCAAGACTCTCCTCCGGGTGAGGGAGCGCACTAAGGCCAAGGCCGATCGCCACCGTTTAAAGCCTCCCGTTTACGTCGTGGGTCAAAAGGTGTGGCTTTCTACTAGTAACATTCCTCTGCATTCCGTTTCTAATAAATTAGCTCCCAAATTTATCGTCCCGTTCACTATCACCAAGATCATTAGTCCGGTGACAGTCCACCTCAAACTACCCCGCCTTTCATGTGTCCAAAATTAAACCCGTGTTTTATGCACGTATTAATCCGCCTACTCCGGTTCCCCCGCCGCGTCTTGTAGATGGGGAACCGACATATTCGGTTAATCGTATTCTGGACTTGAGACGGAGGGGACGAGGATTCCAGTATCTGGTGGACTGCGAAGGTTACGGTCCGGAGGAGAGGAGTTGGGTACCTGCTAGGGACATATTGGATCACTCCCTTATTGATGACTACAATCAGCAGGTAGGCCCTTCTGGGAACTCTATGCAGTACTGTCACGGTTGGTAAACCGTGATCTTGGGATGTTTGCACTTTGAGGTGAAATCGTCTCAGGTTACGAATGTAACCATGGTTCCCTGAGAGGGAACGAGACACTGCGTCCTCTGAAGGTACACTATGGGGAACACCTCGTCGTGACCCGTGTCTGAAGCATACTTTGAAAAACGCCAATGTGTTGGCCGGCGACAGCCTCTGACGTCGCTACCGGCGCGACTATAAATACGCGCCCGTAGGACCCGTCACTTATCTTCTTCGTGAAGCTTGCGTCCGAAGCATGGCAGGGAGCTAGAGGACGCAGTGTCTCGTTCCCTCTCAGGGAACCATGGTTACATTCGTAACCTGAGATGTTCCCTGTCAAGGGAACTTCGAACTGCGTCCTCTGAAGGGACACTATGGGGAACAGTATACCCACGCCGCCATGCTGAGGGAGTGCAGGCCAGAATCATGGCAAACACTAAGTACCAACTCTACCATTTCACCGGGAGTCGCCCCTGGGACGGTTCGACGGCTGTCCATGACATTATCCCTTATGGCCAAAGGCCTAAGCTACATACCCAACTTACCTGAAGGGCCTCGGCCCGGGGTAGAGCTGAAGGCTTGGAATCACAAAAGATTCCTTTAAAGGGATACGGCTAAGAACTTAGCAGTAATTGCGTCTGGCGCCGATGCAGGATGGCTGCCTCCGTGACGAGCTCCGCATATGTTTTTGTGTTTTTGTTAGTTTGTCCTGTCTTTAGTTATATTCCTGCCATCAGTTTCACCAGGGAAGAACTGCTGAACATTCGGCAGAACACACCACAGGATATTTTACCAGATTTCAATTATTCAGACGTTTTACTGAACGTTGTTATCGGAGGAGCGGCGGCGCTGATCAAGCGCTTCAGGACGCGCAGACGGGGGAAGCGAGCGGGAGCGCTCGTCAGACTCAGGAAGCGCGGATTTCGAACGCCGTTGCCTAGCATCCATCTGGCAAATCTCCGCTCTCTACCCAACAAAACGGACGAACTCCTTCTGCTTTCTCGGACAAATAAGGATTTCACACACTCTGCTGCTCTGTGTTTCACGGAAACCTGGCTGAATGACACCATACCGGACAGCGCGCTCCATCTGCCGGGCTTTCAGCTGTTTAGAGCGGATCGTGACACAGAATCAACGGGGAAATCGCGTGGTGGCGGGACATGCTTTTACATCAATGAACGGTGGTGTACAGATGTAACTGTGTTAAAGAAGACGTGCTGCTCAAATCTCGAAACACTCTTCATTAACTGCAAGCCGTTCTATTCGCCGCGGGAGTTTCACTCGTTCATTCTGGTCAGTGTTTACATCCATCCCCAAGCGCATGTGAGCTCAGCTTTACAGAAACTCGCTGATCAGATCACAGAGACAGAACAACAACACCCGGACTCTGTTTTAATCATTCTCGGGGACTTTAATAAAGCCAATCTGTCCCGTGAACTGCCAAAATACAGACAGCATGTTACTTGTCCCACAAGAGACAGTAATATATTGGATCACTGTTACACCACAATAAAGGATGCATTTCACTCTGTTCCACGAGCAGCTTTGGGACGTTCTGATCACCTTCTGGTTCATCTAATACCGTCCTACAGGCAGAAACTAAAATCAGCTAAACCTGTATCAAGGACTGTTAAAAGATGGACTAATGAAGCAGAGCAGGATTTACAATCTTGTTTTGACCTCACTGATTGGAGTGTTTTTGAAGCTGCTACCAACGATCTGGATGAACTCACAGAGACCGTAACATCATATATCAGTTTCTGTGAGGATATGTGTATTCCTACAAAGACTCAACTAATTTACAATAATGACAAACCGTGGTTCACTGCAAAACTCAGACAGCTCCGTCAGGCCAAAGAAGATGCTTACGTGAAGGGGGACAATGTCTTGTATAAACAGGCTAAATACACATTGGAAAAGGAGATCAAAGTGGCAAAGAGGAATTATTCTGAAAAAATAAGGACTCAGTTCACTTCCAACGACTCCGCATCAGTGTGGAAAAGTCTAAAGAAGATCACCAATTACAAGACACCACCCCCCAGCACTGTAGAGAATCAACGACTGGCAGACGATCTGAACGAGTTTTACTGCAGGTTTGAAAGAACACCCATCACCTGCCCTGAACGCCTCCCCACACAACCATTCACACCCTTCACAACTCCTGCAACCAGCCCAGAATGCCTCTCCAAACTACCGTTCACACCATTAACAGCTCCTGCAACCCATCCTGAACACCTCTCCAATCAAGCACTCTCACCATTCTCACCTCCTGCATCCCCCCTCTCCCCCACACCTGCAATTCAGATCAGCGAGGATGCGGTGCGCCAGGTCTTCCGGAAGCAGGAAAGGAAAAAAGCACCAGGCCCAGATTGTGTAACACCATCCTGTCTGAAATCCTGTGCTGACCAGCTGGCCCCCATCTTCACACAGATCTTCAACAGATCGCTGGAGCTGTGCGAAGTCCCTTCATGCCTCAAACGTTCCACCATCATCCCCATCCCTAAGAAACCCAAAATTACAGGACTAAATGACTACAGGCCTGTGGCTCTAACGTCTGTAGTCATGAAGTCATTTGAAAAACTGGTGCTGGGCCACCTGAAGGACATCACTGGGCCCTTGCTGGATCCTCTTCAGTTTGCCTACAGAGCAAACAGGTCTGTGGACGATGCAGTAAACATTGGACTGCATTATGTTCTGCAACACCTAGACAGACCGGGGACTTATGTGAGGATCCTGTTTGTGGACTTCAGCTCGGCCTTCAACACGATCATCCCAAACCTCCTCCTACCCAAACTAAATCAGCTCTCCGTGCCCACCTCAGTCTGTCAGTGGATCAACAGCTTCCTGACAGACAGGCAGCAGCTAGTGAGGCTGGGAAAATACACATCCAGCACCCGTACAATCAGCACCGGAGCTCCCCAGGGCTGCGTTCTCTCCCCACTGCTCTTCTCCCTGTACACCAACGATTGCACGTCTAAGGACCCCTCTGTCAAGCTCCTGAAGTTTGCAGATGACACCACACTCATCGGCCTCATTCAGGACGGTGACGAGTCTGCTTACAGACAGGAGGTAAAAGAGCTGGCTGTCTGGTGCACTCTCAACAACCTGGAGCTTAACACCCTCAAAACAGTGGAGATGATCGTGGACTTCAGGAGAAACCCCCCTGCACTCCCCCCACTCACCATCATGAACAGCACTGTGACTGCAGTGGAGTCATTCAGGTTCCTGGGCACCACTATCTCTCAGGACCTGAAGTGGGACATTCACATTGACTCCATTGTGAAAAAGGCCCAGCAGAGGTTGTACTTTCTCCGCCAGCTGAGGAAGTTTAACCTGCCACAGGAGCTGCTGAAACAGTTCTACTCCACCATCATTGAATCCATCCTCTGCACTTCAGTAACTGTCTGGTTCAGCTCAGCTTCTAAATCTGACCTCAGAAGACTACAGAGGGTAGTTCGGACTGCTGAGCGAATCATCGGTTCAACCCTCCCATCTATTCAAGAACTGTACTTATCCAGAGTGAGAAAAAGAGCTGTCAAAATCACTCTGGACCCCTCACATCCAGCACACTCCCTCTTTGAACTGTTGCCATCTGGTCGACGCTACAGAGCACTGAGCACTAGAACGACCAGACACAGGACCAGTTTCTTCCCTCAGGCAATCCATCTTATGAACAGCTTATAATAACGGCGGACACACTACACTTTATATTTATATACACACACACTTTATTTATCTAACACACATACTTAGTATACACTTAAATTTTGCACACAATATATATGTACATACATAACTTCATTTTGTAATATACTTGCCTACAATTGTCATTTGTATATTGTTATTCACTATCTTCTTATTTGTATTTTTTATTCTTTTATTATGTGTTTTATGTTCTGTCGCTGTCATTCTGTTGTACTGCGGAGCTTCTGTCACGAAAACAAATTCCTCGTATGTGTACATACCTGGCAATAAAGCTCATTCTGATTCTGATTCTGATTCTGATTATTACCAAGTCTTGCCTGTCACAAAGGAGGGGCTCTCGTGGCACTCTGATAGAGCAGCTCGTAGATGGAATGGCCCGGGAGCAGAGCAATTGGACGGAATTGACGGAACGTACAGATGAAGCCTCGGCCACGCCTGTACCATGGCGTCCAGCCCCAATGGAGCTGGATGAGTCAGAGGAAGCCAGAGGGGATAGTGCGACGCTCTCTTGAGCCGCAAAACCGATCCACCCATGTCTGGCCAACCACTCTAACTCTACTTCAACACCTTGGTGCGAAGGCGCCATTCCCCGAGCCTCAGCCCCTGCCTCAGCAGGATGTCTGCTCTCACAGTGCGTCTCAAACAGTATGTAGTACTGGAGCGCTCTGATGAAAAAAACGAGAATTCAGTCTCCCATGAGAGGAGGACTCCGAGCAGCATGCTCATAGGCGACCCTTTTTGAAAAGGGGAGCGCTGCTAAACTACCGCAAGAATTGCCCACACAGCCCCCCATGTTAAGGGGCGGTGCTTGAGGTGTATAACAAATACACACTGGTTGGATGAAGCCCAAGGAACCCCGGGGCTAATCATCTTAAGAAAGGGAACGAAGCGGAGCGCGTTTTTATTTATTTTTTTAGTGGAAACGCACAGCATGTGGGAGCTAAATCTCCAGGGAGGCCTGGTGAGGCCTACTACCTGACAACCACAGTATGTCGGAGCTCGCCTTCAGAGAGACCTGGTGAAGCCTACTATCTGAAAACCACAATATGCTATTTAGTGGAAACGCACAGTATGTGGGAGCTAAATCTCCAGGGAGGCCTGGTGAGGCCTACTACCTGGCAACCACAGTATGTGGGAGCTCACCATCAGAGAGGCTTGGTGAAGCCTACTATCTGAAAAAAACCACAATACGCGGGAGTCCACACAGCCCCTCATGTTGAGGGAAGCGATGCTTGGGGTGTATAACAAATACACACTGGTTGAATGAAGCCCAAGAAACCTCAGGGCTAATCATCTTAAGAAAGGGAACGAAGCGGAGCGCGTAACCCTTACCGTACAGGATTTTAGAAAGTGCGCAGAGCCTTGCATGCACACTTACCACTTACGTGGATTTGAGACAGTGCGCAAAGTGTTCACGTGCACACTGACCACCATGTGGTTTTGAGACAGTACACAGGCTTAGCGTGTGTACAGAAAGGTTCCTAAGCATCGCAGAGGCGCTGGATCGCACGGGAGAGGCGAGCTCCAACCCTCAAGCGAGGGGAGCATCACCTGAGGCAGTACATACAGACGGACTCCGTAACTACCACCTCCCCGGATGCGCCAAGCGGCCAGGCGGCCCCTCAGGGTGACCTGGCCGGATATCCATGAAATTCCCTGCAGTGCTGTGCCAGCTCTGACGATCAGCCAGGCTCCTCGGGAGGGGTGTGGGACGAGCAACCGCAGAGCGCTTGCTTCCCGCACGTGGAACTCGCTCCGCGGTGGGTGTCGCGCCCTGGGGGGGCGAACCCACGCGGCACGGCCGCCTGCCGAAAGCGTGTGATCGTGGCCAGAGCACAAGGCTGGAACTGAGCACTGTAAAAGAAACTCACAGAGTCTGTTAGAAGACATAACCACCAGCAACATAACACCCATAAGCAGAAAGGGTTACATACTCACCCACCCTCCTGTACTGGAGTCCCGCTTTACGGGGCGCCCCCTTTTGGTCCGGACCGTCAGTAAGGTGGTCACTATGAAAATAGGACCAACCAAAAACATAACAGGTCCAGGATAGGAGACTGTTATGTGAGAAACTTTCCACCTAACCACGATTAGGTGGAGCGCTGGTGGCTACAGGGGAATTAGGCAGGGGAGAAATGAAACAGAATTTAAAAACATCCAAAGAGGAAGTGACGAACTCCTAGGTATCGCTCTGATCCGGACGAGAACACTGCCCCGTCTGAATCACATCCCTCAGACCCTGTTTACCTCTTCGTGACCCGCGATTCCTCTTGCCCCTGCCCTCAGGCGGGGGAGGAGCGCGAGCCGCGACACTAGCCTTCTGCGCCCGTCTTCGATCCTCAGATCGAGATGGGCCAGGACCCCTTTGTTTTTCGGGCTCTGCTGCTGCGTATGATTTACCATCTAAGCGGGATGTATCCTGGAAGGGCTTAGATGGCAAATAGGGAGATTTTAGAGAGGATGTTCCCCCCTGAGAGATAGCAAGCCAGCATCTCTTCTACAGGGGGCATCCTCTCATATCCATCCTCGTGCATGCCATCGATATCAGCATAACTCGTATGCTGAAACCGATGGATGCGAGAGAAAAACGGCGTCTTCCATTCCTTTTCGACTTCTGCATGTAAGTCAGGCAAGAATGGGAGGCTCACCTGGGCTGGCAGCTATGGTCAGAAAAATAACACTCACCTTTCAGTTACCTTTCTGGCACACGTCCATGGCAAGTTTATTTATTTTAATTTTATTTAATTTATTTATTTTTATTTTGCCGCGGCGTGATCCATAACCTCTAACAGCTCCCCATACGCAGAGCAGGAGAAATGAGCGGCTCAGCCTCAGCTTCTTCACCACTCTCAAATATCTCCTGCTCTTTCTGGGTAGAACCCAGCAGAGCACTAACTTCAGTGTCAGAAAGGGTTAATGACAACGCATCTTCCTCTCGAATTTCGCTCTCGTTTGCCGCCGGAGAGTGTGAGAGGAAAAGTCCCTCTCTAAACTCCTCAGCGAGATCCACCTGTGATCCCCACGAGCTCATTCTCCTCCGTGCCTCGGCAACGGCGGGTCCTGAGCCGCGAGATCCAGATGACAAACGAGAGCGGAGCTTTTCCACAGAAAAACGCTCGCAGTGCGCGCAGATTGCCCCCTCAAGGACATCGCGCGCGTGCTCTTCGCCCAAACAAGAGACGCAAAGACTGTGTGTGTCATCAGGTGTCAAATAACGCTGACATGGATGCACACACTGTTTAAACGCCTTGCTAGTGGATGCCATGATAACGATAATAGATCGCTCTTACCATTCTGGTCGTTTCTCAGATGCACGCTTCAAACAAAACAGTCAATGAAGACGAAGAAGACAAGTGACGGGTCCTACGGGCGCGTATTTATAGTCGCGCCGCTAGCGACGTCAGAGGCTGTCGCCGGCCAACACATTGGCGTTTTTCAAAGTATGCTTCAGACACGGGTCACGACGAGGTGTTCCCCATAGTGTCCCTTCAGAGGACGCAGTTCGAAGTTCCCTTGACAGGGAACTGTGTGTTTTGCGTCTGCACTAGCTTGTGGGTGTCTCTGTTTATTGTCATCAGCAACAACTGTCACTCATTACTCATCCATTATATATTGGCTTGTCTCACGTCTTGTGTTTGTGAGATCATTGTTTAATGTTGTTACCCTGTTCATCAGCTTTAGTGTTGTCTGCGTTGGATGTCTGTGTTTTCCCCAGAACCTCATCCACTCTCCGCACATCCACTCAGCCACGGACACTTACCTTCGGCTTGACTCCCCGCAGTTCCTGCGCCATCCTCTTCTGCTGCCTACTCACCGTCATCATCCGGATTCCTCACCTCCTCACCACCACCACGGAGTTTCGTCTTCTCAGCCTCATTGTTTATTTGTGTCTCTATATTCATATCATCTCATTAAAACTGTAAACTCTCATCTGCTTCCTGACTTTCCTTTTATCCACCGTCACATGTACCCTCCACAAATGTTTTTTTAAACCTCCAATTGTCTTGAAAATGCAAAACATTCTAGGTGTAAACATGGAAAGGAAGTTGCATTAACTGACCAATGGCAAGTTCTGTAGTGCTTGAAAATTAGGTCTTGGTGAGGTGATGAAAACTTGCAGAAGCGGCACTGCATGGACTTCTTCTAAACCTGCAAAATAAATAAATGACAAAGCTGAAAGATGATACTTTTGCATAAAAAAGGCTTTCTAAAGATAGAGCTAAATGGGGAAAAGTTGTCAGGCAGTCTGTACAGCAACTAATGGAAAATATAGCAAACTGTGGACTGTGTGACCAGCATGCTGGTGATATTTAAGTCCACACTGCTGAAAGGGCAAAAGACCCAGAGTAATATTGATCGATTACTGTTAGATCTTAAAAAAAATAATAATTAGATGTAAAATTATATAAAATAAAATTTGTTCAAGTTTGTAGAGATTTTCTGAGGGAGGGGTTTGGCAAAACTGGTTCCCAGACTAATGCCCAGATCACACATACTCCATTTGCAGTGCATATGTTAACCGGTTAGAGCTTTCACACTGCAAGTGGATGCGGTCCGGCAGTGTGTTCCAGGTGTTGTGTTCCACATTGTTCGCATTAAAATAAACGTGTATTGACGTGAAAATCTAGTAATTTCACCACAGATGCACATAATTTAAAGTCTACTCTGTTGCAAAGTCAACACATGACTGTTTTCCTTGGATAAAGCAAGGAAAACGACACTATACTTGGCATTTTGGTTAAAAAAAAAAAAAGTGACATAATGATTAGCACTCATCCTTTCTTGGAGGTGGAAAAATGAATTTCTTTATGACCTGCAGGATTTCTTGTAAAAAAAGATTTTAAAACAAAAGAAAAGATGAGAATCGGCTGTTTTTGTCAAGCCTGTTGTAAGTTTAAATTTAAAATATATCTCATTTCTAATAAATCTAGTAATTTCACCACATATGCATTTAATTTGAATACCATGTATAACTCTCCTCTGTTCCAAAGTCATGTACACAATATGGCATATCTCAATGGGATGCAAGCGGCGCAAGTGATCTTTCGTGCGTATCTCTATGCCATATCGTGTAATTTGACCTCACTTACCAGAAGTGATGGTGTCGGGACCGTTGATTTGAGGTAAAATGTGATATAAATACTGTCACTGACACATTGATGTCTGACACGAAATGATCGGTTTGTGTGAGAAACCCAACAGTATTTAATTATTAATTAACAGATTGCTATTAATAAACAGTGATTTAATTAACATTACTAATTCTGAGCTTTATAGCTTGCCATACATGTACTGCAACACGCACATAAGCACTGCAGACGGAGTATGTGTCAAACGGGTGTAACACAAAATGGCCAACCACTTTGTAAATTATGTAGCCTGAATTACAGTGTCACAAATTTTAGAAGCGTCTCATGGCAGCTCTCAATAAAGCAATTTAACACAATTTAAATATCACAAGAGCTAAGGGTATTTGACACGAATATGGTATGAACAAATATGCAATAAAAACTTTAAAATACTCACTGTGAAAGTCGTAACGTTAGTCGTTCCGTTGAGTCAGACCTAGGATATTTGGCTACATTGAGAGAAAAAAAAAAAAGTTATAGCAGAAACATATAACTAATAGCTAGTGTCTCATACATTTATCATAATCACAATATAGTTTGATAAAATTATTTAGTTCAATAATTAGTAAATGAGATATTAGTATTGGGCTAAATTAGTTTATAAAAGGCTATCATGAAACCAAGGCGTGAATTCAATGTTATTTTGCAAAATACAATGTTATGTAGGCTAAGGAAAATATTGTAGCGCACAGACTCTTCATAGTTGTGAAATTGCTGTTTGTTTTGCCCCGGCAGTGATGGGGTTAACAAAGTAAGTTCGGAGCATAGATCAGAGGGCCGGGACAGTGTTCATCTCACAGACTGTCTTCGTTCTGATTAAAAGTTCGGAAATAGAGCTTCCCTTGTCTGTCATTTTTCAGACATTACAATATACTATGTCCTCAAGTAAAACATTCGGAGAGTCGTTAATGTGTTTAACCTTACCCAATGTGAGTGTAATGGCCGTGGTAGTGTAACATTAATGCCCATGTTTTACGGTTTTATGCTGAAACATTGAGACCTGCACTCGGTTTGACGTATACAAGACTTAATAAATTCATATTTCAGTACTCACCATAACTTAAATGTGTGCTCATACTGTGGTCACTGTGTGCTCATACTGTGAGATCACCATATAACACCACTATGCAATAATTCTGTTAGTTCACTGATATCTAAAATGATTCAGTTAACTCAAACTTTTACACCCACATTCTTTATTTCCATCAATCAAAACAATCAAACAAAAAGTCAGATTTTTCCTTTATTTGGTTTCCTTTTCAGCCTGGTGTTGGCGTTGGACAAAAAAATTTCTACTTGGCGAATACATTCCGCGTCTGGTGTTGTTCTGGTGGTTACTTTTAGCTTCTTCACCTCTATTTCATTTTGTTTGTGAAAAGACCTGACACATTCTAAAAACACAAAGAGCAAGGTGTTAACATTACAATTTCTATAGCAGCATCCAGATGCACAAACCAAAACTTAAACACTTATTTTTCAAACATGTCAGGAGCACAGGTGGCAACACCTTCTTCCCATCTTTCCCCGTTCTGTTATACAGACAGAGAACATTGTCTGACGCTATGCTTTTTAAAGCCTGTCTCACCATCTCACCTATATTGGAGCTGCCGTGAGTATGGATGAGATAGTGTACCTGACAAAAACATACATAATATTGTCATGATTAAAATATACCAGGCTTCAACATTTCTTTTACATGGTATCTGCTGCAAAAAAATAAAACAGTGGCTTTGTTGTAAAAATATATGCAAAATTTATATAGTAGTACTAACATAAAGCTCTCGATAATTTTTGTCTTCTTCAAGCCTCTGACAGAAGGCTTCAAACATTTCAAAGCTGGAGCACTGTTGTTGTTTAAAAAGTTCCTCATGGGCATCTTCTTCTGCCCGCTTCATGAGAACAGACTTAACTTTGGCCAAGTCATTCATGATGACAGCTTGTCTCTGTTCCAGCATTTGAATTTGTTGGAGTATCTTAGTATTCAGATCTGAAAAATTTTAAAGTTAGATTGTTATATAGCAAAGGATGTTTTATGTCTGTATAAATAAATAATGTCTAATTGATATATCACATACCAAACAATTTCTCCATGGTGACTTTGCATTTTGTTTCCTTTGGTTCCTTCCCTGTTATCAAAATTACATACATAGGTGGTTCACTTTAATTGTGGGGACATTTGGTACAATGTAAAAAAAAAAAAAAAAACACACACGCACACACACACGCGCGCACACACACACACACACACACACACACACACACACATTATTCATAGTCTTTGGATCAAAATATCAGGATATCATGCAATAAAAAAGGCAAAAACCCTGCCTTATACTGACTTACTTGACTAACTAATCAAACTGAATGCATGAGCGGTATAAGCGCTACCGCATTGTATTCATCTTTATCAATCAATGACAAAGGTATCATGATTGCTTTATGTCTCAGTTGAGTGGTGTCAGTATGTAACATTTTAGTGTGATTCCGAAATCCTTTGAATATGCCAATTATTCTGGAGTCACATGGCTTAGTGTACAAAGGTTCCATTCTGCAAAAAACCTCACAAAAAATCTGATTTTCTTGAACTCCATGTATAAGGCAGTAGCTATCATTGGTCATTCTGTAACATTCTTTTGTCTTTGGCGTACCAGAGGTAACATTTGATTTCTTAGAACTTGATATTGCTTGCCTCTCTGCCAATCTGTTAGCTACTTGAATCAGTGGATCACTTGAACCGCGGATAAACCTCTTGATTTGACCCATATTGTTCTCAAACTTGTACGCTGAACAATAGTGTAATGATCTGTTGTAAATTGCAACATCAGTGAGATGTAGCAAGCAATGCACATTATATGAGATGAAACTCATGCTATACAGGCTGTTACCTTTTTCAACAAAATATGTTAACAGCTCATCTGCATAATCACGATGCTCCATTAGGTTTTCACTGTACAAGATGCGCATTCCAATACTAAGTGAAAGGACGTGAATATACTTCTCCTTATCGAGAACATATTTCAAAATCACTGGTCCAGTATAAAGCAAAAATGTTCGGAATTCAGTTGCTTTCCAGTGCTTCAGTTCATCTAACCCCCTGGGTTTCCTATTGAATTCAGGAGGTATGTGATGTCGGACAGCTTAATGAAAATAAGTAATGGTGCTAAGATATCCAGCTGATAATCTATGGGCCAAAGGTCCTTCTTTCCACAGCATCAACATTCGCTTAGTCACTCCTAGATCTACACAATGCATGGGATCTATTGGGAACTGCCTGATCATATCAATGTCCAGATTCAAAAGAATGCTATCTGTTTTGTGATGTTCAGGATTTGTCTTCTGTCTAAATGACTCATTGGTTCTGAGATTTTCTTTATACAAAAAAAGCATTTTGCTCTCATGAACTCCCTTTACATCACAAAAGTCACAGCCATAGCGGCCATTAAACTGAACTATTCCTTTGATGAGGGCTCGTGCTGGTGCATCACATATGATGTTTTTGAGGACAATTCTCTTCCCTTTAAAGCCTGTTTCCATCAGTTCTTGCAGCTCCTCCATAAAATCCCTCAAAAACTCCAAATCACTTGGTTTCTTTGCTCCAGAAAACAGAGCAACAACGAAAGGACTGTTTTTCACTTCATCAACGTTGATGACAGCACACTGAAGTGGCCACATTGTGAGGTTTTTGGACTTGAAAATGGGTAGGCCATCAGTATTCAAAGAAATCTCAAAGTGGTCGTATTTTGAAGTGTCTTGCTCAGACAGAGTATGTGTAAGACCTTCCTTTAATCCAAAATATGTGTTATTTGCCACCTATCAAAAACAAGATTTTACAGTTCAGTGAAATTTCTGAATAATATTGCCAAATGAGTGCATGGACATTTTCAAAGTTAAAATGTACCTGATTTTTCTGTTATTCTCAAACTGCAAGAACGAGGTGTTTTCAATAGTGTTCGTCCGTCTGCTGGAACATCAATGTCATGTTCCTTCAAAATCTTAAGCAAATGAGTGAGAGAGGTCATGGAGATGTTGAATTTTATTGCCCACTCAGACAGCTTTTTCTCCAGAGACAAAGCTAGCTCTGAGTTACTTTCACTGGTAACATCCATGGAATCATTTAGTCTATCAATTTCATACCATAGCACTTGATCTTGCATATTAATTATGGTATTCTGTTGTGATTCTGAATCATACTGTTCTTGCAAGTCTTCATTTTGATGCTGCTCCACAACATTCAGCATATTTCCTGAGTCGTCTGATGAGTAGTCTGATTCAAGTTCTCTGGAGGAGTGTTCACTATCAGAAGTGTTTTCTGAACAGCCAAAATGATCTTTTTTGATTTTCTACGAGCTTTTTGTTGCTGTCTTTTCAATGCCTTAATTTTTGTTTCCAAATCCTAACAGGCCAAAAAGAACTTCTGTATTAGTAAAACATTATATGAAACACATAAATCTTTTACAATTTTTTTTAGTTTGAGAAAACAACCTTAGCCACTTTCACTGATTACTGTATTTGATAATTGTTTAAGAAGTCTTCTTTGGACAATTGTTGTGTATCCTAAAGAAAGTGTGTATCATAAAGTACTTTAAACTACACTTTTGTAGATCTACACTTTACATTCTTAATGATGTAGTGTTGCATCTGATGTCTGGGTAAAGTTGCTTGTTATGTTAATAAGAGGATGAATGTCAGTCACTTTGAGTTTTGGTAAATGGGAAGTGACGTTGAAGCTTTTAACATAAAACAGCTACAGTTCTGCAGATAGAAGTTGTTGTTAAAAAACTAGTCATATAGCGTGGTGAAATAAGGCTTTTTATCTTTAATATGAGTGTCTAAGAGTAGGCGTACTTCATCTTTTTATCCAAAGAGCAATGATAGTTTACGCTATTCCACCAGTGCAGCATTCTTGCTTACTGTTGTTTTACAGTGCTTGTTAATTATTGAAATATAAGTATAAATAAAAAAGAATTAATATATTGAAATATAAAGTTAGTAATGTTGTAATGATCTGACATAACAGGCCTAACAATTCACAAATACTGATATGCAAACTAGCTGCAGCTAGCAATTTTGGTGTGATTACTGAAGGTAAAATGGCTGGTGCACATGTAGCATGTGTGAGTAGTACTCTGCTAAAAAAAAAAAGACCAGACCACATTGCACATCTAAAAGTATGTAAATAGGCCACTCACCATTTCTGTGGTGTAACAATACCATGCACAACTTTTTCTTCTTCTTTACATGTTTTATGGTGGTTGGAAGACCAGCTTAGATGGTGCATTTACCACCACCAACTGGACCGGAGTGTGAAGCATTCACAATGAGCTCACGCTTTACACACATGCTGAGGATCACAGTATGAGGATCAGATGAACTCGCCTTGAGCTCACGCTTTACACACATGCTGTGGATCACAGTATGAGGATCAGATGAACTCACCTTGAGCTCACGCTTTACACACATGCTGAGGATCACAGTATGAGGATCAGATGAACTCACCTTGAGCTCACGCTTTACACACATGCTGAGGATCACAGTATGAGGATCAGATTAACTCACGTTGAGCTCACGCTTTACACACATGCTGAGGATCACAGTATGAGGATCAGATGAACTCACGTTGAGCTCACTCTTTACACACATGCTGAGGATCACAGTATGAGGATCAGATGAACTCACCTTGAGCTCACGCTTTACACACATGCTGAGGATCACAGTATGAGGATCAGATGAACTCACCTTGAGCTCACGCTTTACACACATGCTGAGGATCACAGTATGAGGATCAGATGAACTCACCTTGAGCTCACGCTTTACACACATGCTGAGGATCACAGTATGAGGATCAGATGAACTCACGTTGAGCTCACGCTTTACACACATGCTGAGGATCACAGTATGAGGATCAGATGAACTCACGTTGAGCTCACGCTTTACACACATGCTGAGGATCACAGTATGAGGATCAGATGAACTCACCTTGAGCTCACGCTTTACACACATGCTGAGGATCACAGTATGACGCTTTACACACATGCTGAGGATCACAGTATGAGGATCAGATGAACTCACGTTGAGCTCACGCTTTACACAAATGCTGAGGATCACAGTATGAGGATCAGATGAACTCACCTTGAGCTCACGCTTTACACACATGCTGAGGATCACAGTATGAGGATTGTGTGATGTCACTGTTATCATCGCATGATCTCACGTGTTGACTGGGACGCAATTGATTCTGATTGTGTTTGCGCTGGAGAGCATCAAAAGTTTGTTTACAACGTGTTTTTGTAGCCCTGGAGCCCGTTCTTCGTACGTCGCTAGCTCTGTTAGCTGGATTTGATTGTTGATGATTTGATCTTGGATTGGTTGGTTCCTTCGAAGCTCCTGAAGTTGTTGTCATAGCAACCGGTCCATAAACTTAATCTGCTCGGGAGCAGCTTATTTCATGTAAACATGATTCGATCGCATCTTTGTAAGCAGAATTGATACTTAAAATCTGTCCGCTACCACTGCTACTTTATTAGAAGAGCACCCCACTGATCCAGGGACAATAATTTACAATAACAATAATTGAAAAATTATTATAAAGTTGTGTATTCATCATCTACAACACTATAGACACAGCCAGGTTTACTTGTTGAAAAATGTATTTGTGATGAAATATTTACTTTATAAATGTAAATTGTTGTATTACATGCTGTACAGTTATTCTGAGCACTGCATTCATTTGAGTGCTGAAAGATATTATGGGAGTGTCTTGATGGAGTGCAGGAGATGCAGATAACATGATCTTGACCCTTATTATGTATTAATTATGTATACAGTAACTGTGGAATCATACAGTATTTATTGGTGTCAATCCCTGTTTTTCAGTGCTGAAGCAGATTAATCTGCATGTCCAAAATCAGTCAGGACCACTCCTAGCAGTGGATGTGGAGAACAACATTGACTTACGCTGGAGGGCTCACGGTGTTCCTCTGGGCACTCGAAAAACAGCATTTGCCAATCTGCACTATATCAGTAATGAGATCAATGACCTGGCTGGAGGACCCCAAACGGTCATTATATTCAATCTGGGGCCTCATTTCACCACCTACCCTCTGGATTTCTTCACCCAGAGAGTGTTGAGGATCCGCAAAGCTGTTCTAGCACTGTTACAGCGCGCACCTGAAACTATGGTTATAATCAAGACTGTCAACACTGGCAATAAGGTAAGCTTACATGGTATCAAGTGTCCACATCTGAGGATGTCACACTGTGATGCCAAGTTTAGGGTTGATGTTGGGTTTCTCTGTCTTTCTAATAGGATATTTTCGGCAGTGACTGGTATTCTCTTCAGTTGGACAGAATTCTGCGGTGAGCATTTCAGGATGTTGGTGTTTATATTCTGGATGTGTGGCAAATGACAGCCTGTCACTACAGCAATGAAGACGGCCATCCAAGCCCTGTCATCATCAAAAATGAGATCGACATTTTACTATCTTTTATTTGCCCCGAATGAATTTAAATACAATTTTACTACATTTGAAAATCCAGGTAATGTATAGGAAAACTTGAAATACTGTGTGACAGTGTTTAAAAGTGTTGGCAAAGTTAATTATCTAAATATGCTCCATGTGTGCTGTCCTGGATGATTATCTTAACATCCTCTTCCTGATCTTTATTAATAGAACAACTTTAAACTTTAACTGCAGCTGAGTAATGACATTTATATAGAAGCCTCTTTCTGCCACATAAAAATGCTAAATTATAACAAAGTTAATCATGATCATAATCATAATCATAATCATGAAGTTAAAAGTCAAAGTAATGACATACTAGGTCGATATTAGCTATAACCTGGAATTTGGTGTGCTATTGGTGTTATTTACTTGCATGTCAATTTCTATTAAACCCAAGAAGTTGTGCAGACTTCAATAATAAAAAACATCACAACTGGCCGCTTTGAACATTTCATCTTGCAGATTCATTGCATGCTGCTCAGGCCTCAGCTGGTGCAATGCACCACCAATTTTGTGGTTACCACTTTGCTGAAGATAATAGCTTGTGCTGATTTTGTGAGTAGTTGCTGCATGCAGGAATGTTCTCTGATTGGACCAATGATCATACACAGATTCTGTAAATGATGCGTCTCTTTCTATAACTTGCAAATTTAATGAATCGGTAAGACTTGACATTAGCACACTTCTTATTCAATGAGAGAAACAGTGTTTTGTTTCCTGTAGCCACCCACATTCTACCCAATACAGATATACAGAAAAATGTGTTGCTCAGAAAAGAAATCAAGCCACCGGCCCAAAAAAGCAGAATCAAGCAGCCTGGTCTAAGGTTTAATACGTCAAGTCACCTTTATTTATATAGCTCTTTAAACAAAATACCTTGTGTCAAAGTAACTGAACAACATTCATTAGGAAAACGGTGTGTCAATAATGCAAAATGACAGTTCAAGGCAGTTCATCATTGAATTCAGTGATGTCATCTCTGTTCAGTTTAAATGGTGTGTCCAACTAAGCAAGCCAGAGGCGACAGCGGCAAAGAACCAAAACTCCTTTGATGACAGAGTGGAGAAAAAAAACCTTGGGAGAAACCAGGCTCAGATGGGGGGGGGGGGGGGGGTCAGTTATCCTCTGACCAGACAAAACAATCAGTTTAATTCTAGGCTGCAGCAAAGTCAGATTGTGCAGAAGAATCATCTGTTTCCTGTGGTCTTGTCCTGGTGGTCATCTGAGACAAGGTCTTTACAGGGGATCTGTATCTGGGGCTCTAGTTGTCCTGGTCTCTACTGTCTTTCAGGGCTGTAGAGGTCCTTTCTACGTGCTGATCCACCATCTGGTCTGGATACGTACTGGATCCGGGTGAATGCAGTGACCCTTTGATCTGGATAAAGACTGGATCTGGTGGCTTCGGTGACCTCGGAATAAAAGAGAAACAGACTAATATTAGCATAGATGCCATTCTTCTAATGATGTAGGAAGTACATCGGGTGTTATGGGAAGTGTTCCCGGTTCACCTAATTAATGCACCCTAAATATTCTTTAACGGATTTGGATATTTGAAGCATATTAGTATGTTATGTGTAAGCCAGGTTAAAGAGATGGGTCTTTAATCTATATTTAAACTGCAAGAGTGTGTCTGCCTCCCGAACAATGTTAGGTAGATTATTCCAGAGTTTAGGTGCCAAATAGGAAGAGGATAGGCCGCCCACAGTTGATTTTGATATTCTAGGTATTATCAAATTGCCTGAATTTTGAACACAGCAAAAGTGGAGGATTATAATGTAACAGTAGCTCATTCAAATGTTGGGGTGATAAACCATTCAGGACTTTATAAGTAATAAGCAATATTTTAAAATCTATAAAATGTTTGATAGGGAGCCAGTGCAGTGTTGACAGGATCGAGCTAATATGGTCATACTTACTGGTTCTAGTAAGAACTCTTGCTGCTGCATTTTGGACTAGCTTTAGTTTGTTTACTAAGCATGCAGAACAACCACCAATTAACAGGTCCTATAATTAACACCTCTGTTTTTTTTCAGAATTTAGCAGTAAGAAATTACTCGTCATCCAGTTTTTTTTTTTATATCGACTATACATTCCATTAGTTTTTTAAATTGGTGTGTTTCACCCGGCCGCAAAGAAATATAGACCTGAGTATCATCAGCATAACAGTGAAAGCTAACACCATGTTTCTTGATGATATCTCCCAAGGGTATCATATAAAGTGTGAAGAGTAGCGGTCCTAGTACTGAGCCTTGAGGTACTCCATACTGCACTGCATACTGATCGATATGATACCTCTTCATTCACTGCTATGAATTGATGGCGGTCATATAAGTACGACTTAAACCATGCTAATGCGCTTCAATGAATGCCGATAAAGTGTTCAAGTCTATTCAAAAGAATGTTGTGATCAATAGTGTCTAACACTGCACTAAGATCCAACAGAACTAATAGAGAGATACAACCATGATCAGATGATAAGAGCAGATAATTTGTAACTCTATAGAGAGCAGTCTCAGTACTATGATTCTGTCTAAATCCTGACTAGAAATCATCACAGATACCATTTATCTCTAAGAAGGAATATAATTGTGAGGATACTACTTTTTCTAGTATCTGTCAAGGGGTGCGTACTGGACAGAGGACTCAGATGCAGAGTTAGAAAAGGAGAATCTTTATTCTCGCCACAAAACACAAAATAACATAAACAATAACGAAAAGATCTGGCGCACACAGATCTCCGAGCTGGCCGGCACACTGCGGACCACTCGCGCTGCCGGATCTCCGAATTACGAATCCTTTGGCACAAGAACAGAAGGTGAGGCTGATACTGAGTAACATGGGCAAAGACAAAACAATCTACTCACGACCACAGACAGAAAAGCAGAGACATATAAAGGGAGTGGGGGAATGAGCGACAGGTGGGGAGAATCAGCTCGTGATCTGCACAACCCTGCCATGATTAGCGCTGATTGCCCAGACCACGAGCTACTGAACGGACAGGACAACACAGACCACAGGGGAAGCTGAGACGGCACCCTGCACCGTGACAGTACCCCCCACCTCAGGGACGCCTCCTGGCGTCCCCGGAGGACTCACTATGACGCTGATGAAATTGATCAATGAGAGCGCGATCCAGAATATCGCGAGCCGGAACCCAGCATCTCTCCTCCGGACCATAACCCTCCCAGTCTACCAGATACTGATGACCTCTACCCCTACGCCGAACATCAATGAGCCGCCGTACAGTATAGGCAGGCGACCCCTCGATGAGCCTAGGAGGCAGAGGGGCAGAGGTCAGGGGCTGAAGGGGGGTGCGAAAGGTGGGTTTAATATTAGAAACGTGGAAAACCGGGTGGATCCTTCTAAACTGAGTGGGTAATTTGAGCCGAACTGACACCGGACTAAGCACCTGGGCTTTGATAAATGGTCCAACAAATTTGGGTCCCAGTTTACCTGAGGGCAGTCTGAAGTTAATTTCCTTAGTAGACAACCAGACTCTCTGACCACACACGTAAAGTGGGGGCTTAGTACGGTGACGGTCCGCTGATGCCTTGTTCCTCTCGCCAGTCCGAGTGAGGGCTTCTCTGGCGATCCTCCAAGTACGGAGGCATCTCTGAATAAATGCATGCGCGGAGGGAACAACGGCATCGGATTCTTGAGAGGGGAATAGAGGTGGCTGGTAGCCTAAACAGCACTGGAAGGGAGACAAACCCGTAGATGAGACCGGGAGGGAGTTATGCGCATACTCTACCATGGTCAACCTGGAACTCCAAGATGACGGTTCAGCAGACGCCACACAGCGCAGGACTCTCTCCAAATCTTGGTTTGCACGCTCGGCCTGACCATTAATCTGCGGGTGATAACCGGAAGATAGGCTCGCAGTCGCCCCCAGCTGTCGACAGAACTCTGTCCAAAACCTAGACACAAACTGGGGACCTCTGTCAGAAACCACGTTCCATGGCCATGAATACGGAAAACGTGATCTAAGACCGTAGTTGCTGTCTCTCTCGCTGACGGCAATTTGGGGAGGGGAATAAAATGGACCGCCTTTGAGAACCTGTCCACCACAGTGAGAACCACCGTCTTGCCCCTAGATGGAGGCAAGCCAGTCACAAAGTCCATCGCTATGTGTGACCAGGGCTGCGAAGGGACCGACAACGGCTGAAGTAGCCCTGCAGGGGGTTGATTGGATCCCTTACCCGAAGCACAAATCGGACAGGCCGACACAAACCGTCGAGCATCCTGAGCCACAGACGGCCACCAAAAACGCTGCTTGATTAACCTACAAGTACGAATCGCTCCAGGGTGGCAAGCTATACTAGAAGAGTGGCCCCACTGAAGTACGCTAGTTCGGACTGACAAAGAGCAGACCCTCTGGGCATCCAGTGGAAACAGAAGCATGGCGTTGTGCCGCGCGGACCTTGGACTCCACCCCCCAGGTGACCACAGCCACAACCCGTTCGGGATGCAAAATGGCCACCGGGAGGGTGGGACTAGCCTCAGCCTCAAAAACCTGCGACAGCGCGTCAGGTTTACCATTCTTAGAGCCTGGGCGATAAGAAACGGTAAACCTGAAACGTCCGAAAAATAATGCCCAGCGAGCCTGCCTAGAATTTATTCTCCTGGTGGTGCGAATGTACTCAAGATTCTTATGATCAGTCCAAACGATAAACGGAAATCGCGCTCCCTCTAACCAGTGACGCCACTCCTCCAGGGCCAGCTTGACAGCTAGTAACTCCCTATTCCCAATGTCATAGTTCCATTCCGCGGGGGTTAAACGATGAGAAAAAAAGCCGCAGGGATGTATTCTCTCGTCTGAAGTTGATCTTTGAGACAAAACTGCCCCCACCCCCACCTCCAACGCATCCACCTCCACAATGAACTGACGAGATGGGTCAGGGGTCGTTAAAATGGGGGCTGAAACAAATCGACACTTAAGGTTCTCAAACGCAGCTTGGGCCTGCGACGACCAACAGAATTGTCTCTTTGTGGAGGTGAGATCAGTCAGAGGAAGGGCGATTTGGCTAAAATTCCGAATGAACCGCCTGTAAAAATTGGCAAACCCCAGAAAGTGCTGGACCGCTCTACGACAATCTGGGGGGGGGGCAATCAGCAACTGCCTTTACCTTGGCGAGATCCATTCGGATACCTTCAGACGAGAGAATAAAACCCAGGAATGGAACCGACTGTGCGTGAAACTCACACTTCTCCAACTTAACAAATAAACGATTCTTAAATGCAGAGCATGAATTCTGAGTATGGGTCACCATACTTGGCTGTATGTCATGTCACTTACACTTTCACTTAGAAAATCACAGGTAGGTGCCATGCAATAAATTCAGTTGATTTTAAGTAAGATTTTAGTTTTAATTTAAATGCGTCAATAGGTGAGCACATTCTTATGTCTTCTGTTAGAGTGTTCCAGTGAATAATAGCTTTCACTGAGAAAGATGATAACCCAAAGGCAGAATGTCGAAAAGGAACCTCACAATCACTAGTAGACACTGTTGGGAAATTTGATTTAATTTTGCCCCAACAATTTGGTGTCAAAACGTGGGATTCCTTGGATATGTCTTCTGGACCTATGAGCGGATGGTGACTGGCCAATCCTGAACAACAGAAGTTCACCCCTAACCCCAATTAGATTTGAGGGAGAAAGGGATCGACCGCCGAAGCCCAGAGGGGACACCACTGGAATCAGAAAAGAACCTGGGTGGCAACAGGACTCTCAGGTAAGAGACAGATCATAATCTTCTAAAATTTGGGTTTTTAGAAATTAGAATCAGAATTTAACTAGGAATAGAGGAATCATAGCAGTGGGTCCTTCTCTGTGTGAAACACAATCAAGATTCCAGGGGAATAGGATTGTGAGGATATTACGGCACAGTTAATACATTTCTAGTGGGGAATTGAAACTGGTGCAACTGGCATGATCGGAAATTGAGTTAGAAATTGAGATCGAGACGAT
The DNA here is from genome assembly GCF_003368295.1 of Carassius auratus. Classification (NCBI taxonomy): domain Eukaryota; kingdom Metazoa; phylum Chordata; class Actinopteri; order Cypriniformes; family Cyprinidae; genus Carassius; species Carassius auratus. Next base: position 20,678,089 of record NC_039254.1, read on the forward strand.
CCAGATATTTCAAAGCAATAAGTTGAGATCACGCGCAAGTCGTTAACACATTTCTAAGAGGGGAAGTGAGACTGTGTGGGTTAGTTCGAGCGCAGGGAGCGCTCTGCCTCTCTGGCTTAGGCAGAAAAGTTTGATCTGTTAGAGATGTCTGACAGATTATAGGCGCGCCAAAAAGGTATCCACAGAGAAGGAAACAGCAAATATGGGATAAGCAAATAAGTCTTAGAGCAAGCTTGTTGAATATGATACACCGGTATATTGGAAAATAAAAGAGGTTTATGGCCAGAAATGCATGCAAGATATGGGGAAATTAATTAAACAACATGGTTTTCCAAAAGAGGGAACGTTGTGTGTTAAGATATTAAAAGCTGTAAAAAAATCAGTAGAAGAGGGAAGCGAGAGACAAAAAGGGTGTTGTGTGAAACATATGTGTGAGAAATGTGAGCAAACTGTGAATTATTTGATAGAGGAAGCAGATAACAGAGAAAGAAGAGCGATGCAAATGGAATTAGCAGGTGGAAAAGAGGAAAAGAAAACTGAAAGATGTGAAGAAAATGTAATTGCCTCACATAGACCTATTAACCACTCTGATGTTTGTGTTTCTAAACATGTACCACCGCCCTATCCTATCTGCAAGCCATGAAAATGGACCCTGACCTCGACTGCTCTCCACCAAAAAGACCAACAGCCCCATGGCCAGAACCAGAAAGGAGACAAGAAACAGAAGAAGATCCAGACATTATTCCTGAAACCCCCGACGAAGAAATTGAAGAGGATATAGTGCGCGGAGCACTCCTGACAGAGAAAAGAAAGACAAGACAAACAGCGGAAGAAGAAAATGTGAGTATAAAAGCTCAAATGATTGAAGTTTCAGGTCCTGACGGGCCTATTGTGTTCTTTAGACCGTGGAATGTGACTGATATGAAAGAAGCAATGGCTCACTTGCCGAACCCTGACGAAGCAGGTGATAAATTTTCCAACAAATTAGTCACCTTCTGCCAAGAATTCAGCCCTACCGTGCACAAACTGAGAAGGCTGCTGGCAGTGAAACTGGGGTCTATGAGCTGGCATAAAGGGAGTGGAAAGCTGCAGAAAGAAGACTGTCTGAGAGGCTGCTGGCATTAGTACAAGCCGCGTCTAAGCCCGGGGGCTATTCTGCTCAGTGAAACCAGCAACTGAAAGGGGGAAGATGGAAAAGACAAGGAGGAAGATATTCGAATGAGACTGAAAGAAATTCAGAGAGATGGGTTTGTTGGATCTGTGGGACTAACGAACATGCGACATACAAGTGCACCAGATGCAAACAAAAAGGACGGTCACTGGGCGAAAGATTGCCCAGAGAACCGGCAAAATCAAGGAGCAGACTTAAGCAAGTGAGACGGAGAGCAGAGAGAAGGGGTCCAGGGTGAGCAGCCAACAGCCACAAGTCAGGGAAGTGAAAACTTTCAAACCACACACACACATACACTGATTTACTTTCTGCTCTATGCAATGAAGAAAAAGCTTGCTTTCCTTTGTGTTTGTCTGATTCTGTTGATTGACATCCTAATAAATGTACAATAATTTATAAAAGTGAAGCCTTTATGAAAGTGCCTAAATATCCTATGCTGGTAGAGGGGATATTGATTGAGCTATACGACTATGTGTCTTATAATGCCAACCACAATTAACAGGCGAAATTAATGAGTCAATTTCTGCATCAGGGCACATAATTTGTGAAAGAGTCACAGTGCCTCTGAATTGTGAAACAGAAGGGGGTGAGGTGCTGAGAAATGCTTTTCTTTACACTTCAGCATGTCCAGTGCCTTTGATGGGGAGAGATTTATTGTGCAAACTAAATTGACACTGGTTGCAGACTGCAGGTTGGGGTGTCCGAGTGGCAGAGAAAGAGCAGGTTTGCTGTCTGCAAGCAGAACCAAAATGGGCATATGAATGGCACATCATAAATTCTGATTGGGCTGAAACCATGTGTGAACTGACAAAAAAATCGAACCAAACCATTTGAAAGAGAAATTATGTTGCCTGACAAACTGCACTGCATGTCACATATTGTAGTAGAACGAGATGACCGGTATGAAAAAGAGTGGCTTGAGGGAGAAAAAGAAGAAACTTCGCGTTTTGAGAAAATGTTTTGGACAGAAAATATGTGTGCAGTTTCAGCTTCTCTGACAGAAAAATTGGGTGGATTATGGTCAGTGTACACATCGATAGGTATGGCACTACTTCCCAAATAAACCTCGAAATGCTGAAGAGCTAGAAGCAAAGCAAGGGCCTCTTTTTCAATTGTGCTGTAGCATTGCTGGCATTTTGAGAACTTTTTGGAGAAGTAGCAGATAGGGTGGTCAATTCCATGGGAGTCCTCCTGCAGCAGAACTCCCCCAGCACCAGTACCACTGGCATCCACTTGGAGTTTGAAAGGCAGATCAAAGTTAGGGGCAGACAACACTGGGGCATAGCAAAGAAGATCTTTTGCGGCCTTAAAAGCATGAACTCAGGGTTCCACTTAAAACTCTTTGTAGTACTGAGAAGGTCTGTGAGGGGTGACAACAGTGGAGAAATTACAACAAAATCCCAGAGAGTACCCACTCATACCCAAGAATCGGTGTAACTCACGCTTGTTACGGGGTGTAGGAAACTCAAGTATGGCAGCAACCTTGGCCTCAACTGGCTTGACACAACCCTGGCCAACTTGTTTCCCCAGATAAGTTACCACAGCTTTTCCTATCTCACACTTGTCAAGAAATGAAGGTTAAGGAGGCAGCCGCCAGGCGACTGAATACTAACTTCAAAGTTTTGACGTGATCTTCCCAAGTTTTTGAATAGATGACTAAGTAATTGAAGTACGCATCACAATTTGGCACTACTGTCAAAACCACCTGCATAAGGTGCTGAAAGGTGGCAGGGGCGTTTCTCATGCCGAAAGCTAACCTGTTCAGGGGTGACAAATGCAGAGATCTCAGATGCCCTTGAAGTTAGGGGGACTTGCCAATAACCCTTTAACAGGTCTAATTTAGTGACAAACCTAGCAGAGCCTACCCTATCAACACAGTCTTCCAGTCTAGGCAGAGGGAAAGAGTCAGGTTTCGTTAACGAGTTAACCTTACGAGAGTCGGTACAGAAACGATAAGAGCCGTCGGATTTGGGCACTAACAAACAGGGCGAACTCCATGGACTTTGACTATGCACTGCTATTCTATGCTGCAGCATGTACTCCACCTCAGATCTCATTATGTCACGCTTTTTAGGGTTTACTCTATAAGGATGTTGCTTAACTGGAAGAGATTCACACACAATATCATGTTTTAACATGGTTGTTCTACCGGGAACGTCAGAAAAGATTGAAGGATAGTCCTGAACCATTCAAATAATCTGCTCACTCTGTTCTTTTGTCAGGTGTACAAGAAAGCTCTGCAGGTTACTCAATATGGCAGAGTTTTGAAGCCATTTAGCTACAACTTGCACGTCCTTCCCAACAGGTTCATCCTCTGGAATCACACCAGCAGTAGCAACAGCCACAGATGGAACAAGGGAAGAAACACAGTTCTCACCATGCACAATAAACTGCTTCAACATATTTATATGGCATACACGGGTCTTTCGCCTGCAATCAGGAGTGTGAATGACATAATTGGTGACACTGAGCTTCTCTTTGACTTCATAAGGACCCGAGAATTTAGCTTGGAACACAGAACCCGGATCAGGCAAGAGAACAAGAACACTATCACCCGGTTGAAAACTACGACTCATGCTTCTCTTATCGTAGCGGGTCTTCATTTTTGACTGAGCTGTAACCAAGTGTTCTCGAGCAAGTTCACAAGCCTTATGCAATCGCTCACGAACAGTGCTGACATAGTCAAGTACAGTCACAGGAGAGGAGGCTTTAGGTAATAATTGCTCACTTAGCAACTTCAAAGGACCACGGACAGTGTGCCCAAAAACAAGGTCAGCGGGGCTAAACCCAATACTCTCTTGCTCTGTGTAGCGGGTAGGGCGTAGGCAGCGGGAATTGCGCCTTGATTGAATCAGGTGGTGGGCGTTTGGCGTTGCACCTTTAAATGTAGCAAGCTGGCGGTTTCTCTGATTAGTGTTTTACTATAGATTCTTGGTTCCTTGGACTCTTGGTTGGTTGTACGAGTTGATCTCGACTTGGTGTTTGTGGGTTATTCAGTGCCGTGGTTACATCTAGCTCCGTCTTCACGAGCCCTCACCGGCTACGGATTGTGTCTGCGCGTTTCAATGAAAATTCACTGATTTAGAGTATGACCACTACAAGTTTGCAGAGTGCTGTTTGTTGTGCTGAGAATATTGGCCTGGGAATGTATGAGTAAAAACCAGACGGAATAAGGCGATTGCTACAGTATTACAACTAAACAAGCTCTTGGTTCGACGCTGCGGTCTGTGTCCATACAGGAGGACCGTCATATGCCATCTTGGCCACTGTTTTTCCTGTGCCCTGTTTTTAGTATTCAGTTGTGTGTGTGTGTGTGTGTGGGAGGAAGGCCCACTGTGTTGCTCATTAGTCTTCATCTGTGTGCGTTGCTGTATGTTTTATGTTTGTATCTTGGGCCATTGGGTTGGTGCAATATCCTGGGACGGGGAATAACAATTTTGTTGTGTGGTCACTGGTTTGCTGAGTGTAAATTTATTTTGTTTTCTGTGCATATGATTTGTGATGTGCCTTATTTATTCTGTATTTGCTGATTGAGTTTTGCTGATTTTTGTTATACACATTTTGATTTTGCACTTTGTTGTCCCTGTCCCTGAATTTGTTGACCAGAGGCCTAATGTTTGTTATTTTAAGTGTGTCTAACTGGAGAAAAATAAAATAAACTGTTTCTATTTTTATAATACTCCAGTCCCTCTCTCTCCTTTCATTTCCCTTTATTGGGATAGCCTGCTTGTGAATATATAAAATTTAGATTGTTGGTTGACTGGTTTGACAAGGCCCCCTAGGGGTTACATTTGGCGTAGTCGGCAGGGTGCGATTGGGACTGGTGTAATTTGTTGTTGTTGTTTTTTTTGTGTGTATGTATTGAGTGCGGGTAGAGTACAGGAAAAGCAGTGGTTGAGGACTGGGCCTGGACGGCAGTTCTGCAAGTGACCAGTGGTTTGTATATATTTAAAAAAAAAAAAAAAAAAAACTTTCTCTCTTCTTCCCTTCTGGCTTTGTTCGGTTCGAAATGTCCCAGGATTTGGAGGAACGGGTCGGGCAGCTAATGGAGCAGATTAAACAGTTGCAGGTTGACAATGAAAGGCTACGTCAGGGAAGTGTAGCATCTGCTGGGGCTGTAGAACAGGGAGAGCAGAGTCAGCAAGAGTCAAATCGCCAAGAGCCAAATACTCAGGAGCCAGGGTCTTCCGGATTAAGATATGTGTATGTTCCTAGAGAACGTAAATATCCTAGGTTCTCTGGTAGTTCAGAGTTCAGAGTGTCTGCGCATTTCAATGAAAATTCACTGATTTAGAGTATGACCACTACAAGTTTGCAGAGTGCTGTTTGTTGTGCTGAGAATATTGGCCTGGGAATGTATGAGTAAAAACCAGACGGAATAAGGCGATTGCTACAGTATTACAACTAAACAAGCTCTTGGTTCGACGCTGCGGTCTGTGTCCATACAGGAGGACCGTCATATGCCATCTTGGCTACTGTTTTTCCTGTGCCCTGTTTTTAGTATTCAGTTGTGTGTGTGTGTGTGTGTGTGTGTGGGAGGAAGGCCCACTGTGTTGCTCATTAGTCTTCATCTGTGTGCGTTGCTGTATGTTTTATGTTTGTATCTTGGGCCATTGGGTTGGTGCAATATCCTGGGACGGGGAATAACAATTTTGTTGTGTGGTCACTGGTTTGCTGAGTGTAAATTTATTTTGTTTTCTGTGCATATGATTTGTGATGTGCCTTATTTATTCTGTATTTGCTGATTGAGTTTTGCTGATTTTTGTTATACACATTTTGATTTTGCACTTTGTTGTCCCTGTCCCTGAATTTGTTGACCAGAGGCCTAATGTTTGTTATTTTAAGTTTGTCTAACTGGAGAAAAATAAAATAAACTGTTTCTATTTTTATAATACTCCAGTCCCTCTCTCTCCTTTCATTTCCCTTTATTGGGATAGCCTGCTTGTGAATATATAAAATTTAGATTGTTGGTTGACTGGTTTGACAAGGCCCCCTAGGGGTTACATTTGGCGTAGTCGGCAGGGTGCGATTGGGACTGGTGTAATTTGTTGTTGTTGTTTTTTTTGTGTGTATGTATTGAGTGCGGGTAGAGTACAGGAAAAGCAGTGGTTGAGGACTGGGCCTGGACGGCAGTTCTGCAAGTGACCAGTGGTTTGTATATATTTTAAAAAAAAAAAAAAAACTTTCTCTCTTCTTCCCTTCTGGCTTTGTTCGGTTCGAAATGTCCCAGGATTTGGAGGAACGGGTCGGGCAGCTAATGGAGCAGATTAAACAGTTGCAGGTTGACAATGAAAGGCTACGTCAGGGAAGTGTAGCATCTGCTGGGGCTGTAGAACAGGGAGAGCAGAGTCAGCAAGAGTCAAATCGCCAAGAGCCAAATACTCAGGAGCCAGGGTCTTCCGGATTAAGATATGTGTATGTTCCTAGAGAACGTAAATATCCTAGGTTCTCTGGTAGTTCAGAGTCTCCTCCGGTGGAGGAATGGATTGAAGAGTCTTATATTGACGCTCAACAAAATTTTTTCCAATGTCGTCAACGGGAGGGAGAAACGTTGCGTGAATTTTCACACTCATTAATGTCACTTATGGAAGTCTCACAACGTAAAAATACAACTGCAATTGCTAAACCTGATTGTGTTCTCCGTGATCAATTTGTAGAAAACTTTAGAGACAAAATTCTGCGTAGAGAATTAAAACAATACATCCGCCTTAATCCTGATTCCTCCTTTTTGGATTTGCGTCGTGAGGCATTTCGCTGGGCCGATGATGGTGAGGGGCCCCGTCCTGTTCGTGCAAGGGCTTTTTCGTGTGACGCTAGTTCAAGGGTGGTGGGAGCACAGCAGGCAGAAGCTCAGGTTGTTGTAGCACAACAAAGTAATGAATTGACCGAGCTGAAAGACTGTTTGCGTAGGCAGCAGGCCCAATTAGATACTATTCTTAAACATCTGTCCTCTGGCTCAGGGCCATCCAATCTACCAAATAGGCAGACCAATCATCAGAGGCGGTTTCGTTTTGATGTGGATGGCAGACCTATTTGTCTGCGTTGTGAGCAAGTAGGCCATATGGCTAGGGATTGTCCGGTTGGCTCCCGGCAGACACAGCGTGTGGGGGTTGGGCCTAGGCTGCCCATTGGGAATGGGAGGGATGACTCTTCCAGCAGGCAACAGGGAAACTAGCACCCTCTAGTGCATGGAGCCAAGCACTGGAAGGGGGTTTGATGGGCTCAGACTCGTTTATGTCTTTTTTGTCCTGTCCTTCTGCATTGGTGGGCAAGTGTCCAGTGGCAGATGTTCAGATGGGCGGTGTAACTGTTACTTGTCTTATAGATACCGGTTCTATGGTATCTACTATCACGGAGTCCTTCTTTAATGACCATTTTCGAGTTTTGGGGTGTGATCAGTTACGTTCTTGTGGTTGGTTACAGTTAAAAGCAGCCAATGGCCTGGATATCCCATATCGAGGATATTTAGAATTGGATGTAGAAGTCTTAGGAAAAGTTCTTCCTTCCATAGGCGTCTTGGTGGTTCAAGATCCACCGGACTCCAGACTTAAGACAAACAAGGACTCTGACCCAGGATTGATCGGGATGAATGTCCTCCGTTGCTGCCTGCAAGATTTTTTTTGCCAAGACGGTGCAAGTTTGTTTACTTCCGGGTTAACAGTCCCAGCCATTTGGGAACATGCCTTAGTAGCGTGTCAATGCTTCGAGGACTTTTCTACGTCTGGGGTTCTAGGCAGGGTTTTGACTGCCCCTGGGTCCTCTATCTGTGTTCCAGCTGGATCTTTAAAGTTTGTGTCAGCCACCTGTAGGCAGGGGCTTGGCCCATTGATTTCTTCTGTACTGTTAGAACCAGCAGGGACAGGGTGGCAGTTGCCACCAGACTTAATTGTTCCAATCTCCTTGCTCCCCATTGGAAATGGTACCGTACAAGTGCTAGTTGTTAACGTGGGCCAGGTAGATCGGTGGATAAAACCACGTACCCTGTTGGGGGAAATGTATTTGATCACTGCACATTCCGCTAGTAAATACATCTGCTTCCAGGAAGAAAATGGCACCCAAGGCCCTGTCGCGTTTATTCGGTCAATGGAGGCTGCTACAACTCCCTCGCTGGGGTTTGCGGACCTTTCTTGGCCTAATTTAACTGAGTCCGAGCAATGGGAAGCAAAGTCTTTACTTCAGAAGTATAGTGACACTTTTAGGCTGTACTGACTTGATTGAGCATGAGATTCCTTTGACTGACGACATTCCGGTGCGGCAGCGCTATAGACGACTTCCACCATCCCAGTATGATGTAGTGAAGACTCATATATCCAGGAGCTGTTAGATCAGGGAGTGGTAAAACCAAGCTGTAGTCCTTATTCCTCACCCATCGTGGTGGTGGAGAAAAAAGATGGATCTATTCGTCTTTGTGTTGACTATAGACAACTAAACGCAAAGACCAGGAAAGATGCCTTTCCTTTGCCGAGAATTGAGGAATCTTTGGATGCTAGGTGCGTCTCTCTTCTCCACTCTTGACCTTGCGAGTGGTTATAATCAAGTGTCAGTTGCTGAAAGGGATCGGGCTAAAATCGCTTTTTGCACGCCCTTTGGCCTGTTTGAGTTCCAGAGGATGCCATATGGGTTGTGCAACGCACCCGGGCCTTTTCAGCGGCTGATGGAAAGAATATTTGGGGACCAGTGTTTCCATTCCCTTCTCTTGTACTTAGATGATGTGGTCGTTTTTTCATCCACGTTCAAACAACATCTGGAACGTTTGGAGTCAGTATTTAGTCGTCTACGCAAGCACGGTCTTAAGCTTAAACTAAAGAAGTGTCATTTTTTTCAGCCTGAAGTAAAGTTCTTGGGCCATGTTGTTTCAGCCTCTGGGGTTTCTACAGACCCTGACAAGATCAGCGCAGTTAGGGATTGGAGCACTCCATCTACAGTCGCAGAGTTGCGATCGTTCCTTGGGTTTGCATCGTATTATCGGCGTTTTGTGCAGGGGTTTGCGAGGTATGTGGCTCCTCTACATAAATTGGTGGCAAAGCTCCAGCCACACCCTAACAGAAATAGGATGGGATGTAATGCCAATTTGCGGGACCATTGGGACTGGGGTTGTGATCAAGCGTTCAATACTTTGAGGGACAAATTGATAAGCGCACCAGTTTTGGGTTACGCCGACTTTAGTAAACCATTCGTCCTCGAGGTAGATGCTAGTGGGCTGGGGCTTGGTGCCGTTTTATCTCAAGAAAAGGACGGAGGACCTCGGCGTCCAGTCGCGTATGCAAGCAGGGGCTTGCGACCAACTGAGCTAAACATGGATAACTACTCAGCCATGAAACTTGAACTGTTGGCACTTAAGTGGGCAGTAACAGACAAGTTTCGGGATTATCTGCTCGGTACCAAATTTACTGTTCTGACCGATAATAATCTGCTCTTTTACTTACGGACAGCTAAGTTAGGAGCTGTAGAGCAACGTTGGGCTGCGCAACTAGCTCTTTTTGATTTCACCATCGAGTACCGTCCTGGCGTATGTAACAAGAATGCGGACGCATTATCCCGCTTGCCGGCACCACCAGTCTCAGTCTCTATGGATGAGATTACCTCGGGGATCTTTGTGCCGGCCGAAATTAAGAGTGTGGTCGTGTCCCCTTCTGTTGAAATACAGACCATAGATGCATGCCCTACAAGAACTAGGGCAAATCTCCAACTTTTGCAGGCTGAGGATCCTGTTTTGAAGGCCTTCCTTGTATATTGGAAGAGGGGTAGTCCTCCTACAGCCTCAGAGAGGTCTACTGAGTCCCCTGCTGTTGTGGAGCTTGTCCGTCAATGGGCAGACTTAGTAGTCTATGAGGGGGTCCTATACAGGAAGACACATGTCCCTGGCAGTACTGAAAAGGTCTTGCAGCTACTGCTGCCCCAGGCTCTTCAGACAGAAGTGCTCACAGCCTTGCATGATGATCATGGCCACCAGGGGGTAGATCGAACAGTTAGTCTTGTCCGCCAGCGATGTTATTGGCCCTTTATGCGGAAGGATGTCGACCGGTGGTGCCGTGAATGTCGGCGGTGTGTGGTGGCCAAGGCAACTCAGCCAAAACTGAGGACCTTTATGGGTAGTCTGTTGGCATCAAGTCCTCTAGAAATTGTAGCCATTGACTTTTCCATATTGGAAAAATCTAGTGATGGGAAAGAGAATCTTTTGGTGGTTACTGATGTGTTCTCTAAATTTGCACAGGCATATCCTACAGCAGACCAGAAGTCGTCAACGGTAGCTCGAGTCTTGACAGAGCAGTGGTTTTACACTTATGGTGTTCCACTACGTATCCATACTGATCAAGGGCGAAATTTTGAAGGTGAGCTGTTCCAACAATTGTGCAGAGTGTATGGAATTCGTAAATCTCGCACTAGCCCATATCATCCAGAAGGCAATGGACAATGTGAGCGATTTAATCGCACATTGCATGACTTGCTTCGTACACTACCTCCTGAAAAGAAGAGACGGTGGCCGTACCATCTACCACAGGTTTTGTTTGCTTATAACACCACAGTCCATCAGTCTACGGGGTTTTCTCCGTATGAACTGATGTTTGGGCATAAGCCCACTCTTCCACTTGATTCCTTGTTGGGCACAATTGATATTCCATCAGACTCTACTACTGCCGAGTGGGTTCAAGAACACCAGAAGCATCTCTCAGCAATCTATAGCCAGGCCCGGGCTCATTTGGAGGCAGCCGCTCAACAACGAGCAAAGAATCATTTGGCTCCTTTGCCACTCCTGCCCCCTGGTACACTGGTGTATCGTCGCAGTCACCCCCATGGACGGCACAAGATTAGTGATCATTGGGAAAATGTGGTGTATGAGATTGTGAGGTGCCTTGATGAGGTTGGTACACTTTATAAAATTAGGCCAAGAGATCAGTTAGGTCCCGAGAAGAATATCAATCGGAAAGAACTGCGCCCCCTCCCAACTGACCCAGGTTTACCACATCTTGTATATGGGGGTGAGATGCTTAATGTAAGCATGCCAAATTTCATAGGGGATGATGTTGATGGCAGTATGGATGAAGGTGATGATTTTGGAGTATTGGTGGCAATTGATGCACCTCCTGTAAGAGGATCAATACCTTCCATGGAGTTAGGAGTGTCGCAGCCTCTAGCTCTTGAACAGCAGGGGCTGAGCACACCTCAACATTTAATACGTGACTCCTTGGGTGTTGAAGGGGAAGTATCAACATCTGGTAAAAACCTTGTTTCAAGGAGAACTGTTAGAACAAATGCAGGCCACCATCCCAATCCTCACAACCTCCCATGCACGACTGTCAGAAGACCACCTGTGGCCTTGGCAGAAAGCGCTTTGACTATCTCCTCCCATAGCACTGGTTTTAGGCCTTGGGTTTGACCCTTGCCCTAGCCACCGGGACGGTGACATTTAAGGGTGGGTGAATGTAGCGGGTAGGGCGTAGGCAGCGGGAATTGCGCCTTGATTGAATCAGGTGGTGGGCGTTTGGCGTTGCACCTTTAAATGTAGCAAGCTGGCGGTTTCTCTGATTAGTGTTTTACTATAGATTCTCGGTTCCTTGGACTCTTGGTTGGTTGTACGAGTTGATCTCGACTTGGTGTTTGTGGGTTATTCAGTGCCGTGGTTACATCTAGCTCCGTCTTCACGAGCCCTCACCGGCTACGGATTGTGTCTGCGTGTTTCAATGAAAATTTGCTGATTTAGAGTATGACCACTACAAGTTTGCCGAGTGCTGTTTGTTGTGCTGAGAATATTGGCCTGGGAATGTATGAGTAAAAACCAGACGGAATAAGGCGATTGCTACAGTATTACAACTAAACAAGCTCTTGGTTCGACGCTGCGGTCTGTGTCCATACAGGAGGACCGTCATATGCCATCTTGGCCACTGTTTTTCCTGTGCCCTGTTTTTAGTATTCAGTTGTGTGTGTGTGTGTGTGTGTGTGTGTGTGTGTGTGTGTGTGTGTGTGTGTGTGTGTGTGTGTGTGGGAGGAAGGCCCACTGTGTTGCTCATTAGTCTTCATCTGTGTGCGTTGCTGTATGTTTTATGTTTGTATCTTGGGCCATTGGGTTGGTGCAATATCCTGGGACAGGGAATAACAATTTTGTTGTGTGGTCACTGGTTTGCTGAGTGTAAATTTATTTTGTTTTCTGTGCATATGATTTGTGATGTGCCTTATTTATTCTGTATTTGCTGATTGAGTTTTGCTGATTTTTGTTATACACATTTTGATTTTGCACTTTGTTGTCCCTGTCCCTGAATTTGTTGACCAGAGGCCTAATGTTTGTTATTTTAAGTGTGTCTAACTGGAGAAAAATAAAATAAACTGTTTCTATTTTTATAATACTCCAGTCCCTCTCTCTCCTTTTATTTCCCTTTATTGGGATAGCCTGCTTGTGAATATATAAAATTTAGATTGTTGGTTGACTGGTTTGACAAGGCCCCCTAGGGGTTACACTTCACGGTAGAGGTCTTCACAGTGCACCCGAGACCCGTCGACCCCGGATGCGACCCGGGACCCGTATGGGTTCGGGTCTATATTTTAAATCATCAGCCGGGTCCGGGTCGGGTCCGAATCTATTACCTCGGGTCCCGGGTCTGTTTAACATTGTGTGTAATACCCGTGCGATCGCCAATCGGAGTCATCTGACTCGAAGAACATCCGGCCGTGATCAAAGACTGCTTGTGTTTTTTGTAACTTGCAACTTGTAAAATTAGGAAAAGAAAAGAGTGAGCCAAAAAAAAGTAATCTCTCTCTCTCTCTCTTGCTCGCACACTCAGAGTTAATATACAAGTGCACGCACGGTATTAATGCTTGCAGACTTGACACACTCATATTTAATATATTTCAAATCAGCAACACAATCTGAGGTGAACTGTCACATGAATGTTTTCTATTACGCTCAAATTGCGTTAAAGCATTTTAGGTTGATACAGCTAGCACGCATGTGCAGTCTCAAGCGCATTTCATGTTTCTATGGCAACCAGTGAGGGACACTTCGACTGCCAAACCGCGTTTTACATTTTCTCCCATTTTTATAATATTATAAATGAACCGTTTAATCTTAAAGTTTTAGTGGTTCAGATTCAGACTCGATGCTGAGCAGAGAGCACAGACAGAGATCAGATGATAGTAAATAAATAATGTCAGCGGCCATGGCATTGCACGAGCGATTGTTATTATAGTTATATAAAAGGCAAACAGTGTAAGTTATTATGCGAATTAACTCGAGTCAGAATGTACATGTGCACAGTAGCATTTGTCATCCGTCACCGTGACATCAAGTGGACTTTTGAAGCTGAAATGAGTGGATTCAGCTTGGACTTGGAATAACGAGAGGAATAACATGAATAACTTTCTTGTCGGAGGATTGTAATGCATCACAGGCAGTCGGGTACAAGGAAGAGAGACTACGGCTCTTTAAATTAGGTAAGACAAAAAGCTATATTCTTCGCAACAGGTTTATTGACTTGTAATAGCAATTTAAGGTGGAATATGTGAACGTCGGGTCCAGTCGGGTCTGTGTCTTCCCGGCGGGTTCGGGTCCAGATTTCAAATAATATACGGGTCCGGGTCGGGTCCGGGTAGACATTTCTCGGATCTACACGGGTCCGGGTCCAGCTTTTGAAATATTAGACGGGTCCGGGTCGGTTCGGTGTAGTACATTACGGGTCTCTGTCGGGTTCGGGCACGAATTTTTGGACCCGTGAAGACCTCTACTTCACGGACAGCAAACAGAAGGTATGGAAGACCCTCAGCCCAATCCTTCCCACTGGCTAAGAGCGCAACATGGATTTAAGGGTTTGATGAAATCTTTCAAGTGCGCCCTGTGACTCAGGGTGGTACGCACTTGAGAGCTGATGTTTAATCCCTAATTCAGTAAGGGTCTAAGTGAATGCCTTTGATGTAAAGTTAGACCCTTGCTCAGTTTGCACAACACGAGGCAAACCAAAGGTAGTGCAGAACTTCACCTCTTTAATTACCACTTGGGCTCTAATCGAACGTAAAGGTATCGCTTCTGGGAAACGTGTTGCAGTACACAGGATTGTCAAAATGTATTCGTGTTCTGACTTGGATTTTGGTACAGGACCACAATCGACAAGGAGTCGCTCAAAAGGTTCTCTCATAACCGGTATCGGCTGCAAAGGGGCAACTGGTATATTTGTATTGGGCTTCCCAGCCAATTGGCATACAGGACACGATCTACAAAAGTTAGACGTATCTGATTTTAATCCAGGCCAATAAAAGTACCGGGAAACTCGACAAAAGGTTTTTGTGACACCCAAATGCCCTGATAGCACATGTTCATGACCCAGTTTTAAAACCTGCTCTCGGTAATCAGCTGGCAATACAGTTTGGTTTGATTCTTGTGAATCCTCGTGAGCTTCATGCCTCCACTTACGCATGAGCACTTTATCTTCAAAGAAATAAGCTACCTTAGCATTAGACACTTGGCTCAGGGGGACAGCAGCTTCAATGCATTTCACCAATGAAAGGTCTAACTTCTGTGCAACAGCCAATTGTTCCCTACCAACTTTTAAAGGAACTATAACTGCGTTCTCTGTAATAGGGCAAACTTCTGCCTCTACTACCTTCTTATCCTCCACAAGTTCATCATGCGCCACCAAAAACGATTCAGAGAGATCCACCACATCTCTGAATTTAGCAGACTGGGCACGTGTCACAACGCATGCAGGGAAAGCTGCAGGAAATTGATGGGCTAGGTCAGGTTGATCACACAATTTAGGAGTATGGACCACAATTGGTCGGGGAAAAACTTAGCCCCCAGCAAGGTCATTTCCGAGAATCACACCCACTCCCTCGACAGGTAACTGAGAACGTACACCAAGTTTTACAGTACCCGTTACAAGGTCTGATTTCAAGTAGACATTGTGAATTTATACACTGCATTCCAATTCCACGTATAAGCACGTCTGTTCCAGAATATGTCTCGGTAGACCGGGGCAATAATTGTTCTAAGATTAACGACTGAACTGACCCAGTGTCTCGCAAAATGGTGACAGGTTTACACTCCGCGGCATCGAAAAGGTTTGGAAATTTCTGCTCATTCTGAGGATAATGGGCAGCAAATCAACGACAGGTGATCCCAATCACCAGCATGAGCATGGTGGCAGTAGACATGAGGAGAAACAAAAAAAAAAAAAAACACACCACAAAGCACATTAAATGATCACAAATAAAATACGTCTTAGGACGCAACACATTATGGTTAATAAATGCTCTAGTAGTTGATTGTTTCCAACAGCGCCGACTAGTGATTGAAGTAATTGATCAATCGACTACTTGACTAGTCTATTCAAGCCCTAGCGAGCACAAGGATCTGGTGCTCAGACACCTAGCCCGTCTGGGTCTTCGGGTCAACTGGCAAAAGAGCAAACTCTCCCCTGTGCAGAGGATCACTTTTCTTGGTATGGAAATAGACTCGGCCACCATGTTTGCACAGCTTGGCCTTTTCTGCACAGCAGGACCTGGTTCCCCATACTTGTACTCCCTGGCCAATTCCTCTGAGGAAAGACCATCTTTCTCAGAGACAGGGCACCTGCATCCTGATCTTTGGAACCTACATGTGTGGGTTCTGGATGGGTCACGGAAAGTGTAGGTACCTTGCCACCTCAGGTGATAGTGTCCACCAGACACGCCTATGCTTTAAATTGGAACCTCTTCACCACTTTGTGTTCTTCACGTTGTGAGGACCCCTGCAGATGCCCAAACGGGTCAGTGCTTTCCTTTCTTCAGGAAGGGTTGAAACGAAGGATATCTCCTTCCACCCTGAAGGTCTATGTGGCCGCCATCTCGGCTCCCCATGACCCTATTGATGTTAAGTCTCTTGGGAAGCATGAGCTGATCATCGGGTTCTTGAGAGGGGCCAGGAGGCTCAATCCACCTCAACCTCAGCAAGTTCCCTTTTGGGACCTCGCAGTGGTTTTATCGGCACTGCAGAAGGACCTGCTTCGAACACTTGCTCTCAGTAGAGCTAAAGTTTCTATTATTGAAAACTGCGCTCCTGATGGCTTTGGCTTCGGTGAAGAGGGTTGGGGACCTGCAGGCATTTTCAGTTGACGAAGCATGCCTGGAATTCGGGTTGGCCAACTCTCACGTTATCTTGAGACTCCGGCCTGGGTATGTGCCTAAAGTTCCCACCACTTCTTTTAGAGATCAGGGTGTGAACTTGCGAGTGTTGTGCCTGGAGGAGGCAGGCCCAGCCATGGTGCTGCGCTGTCCAGTACAAGCGCTCAGCACTTACGTGCACAGAACTCGGTGCCTTAGGACCTCAGAACAGCTCTTTGTTTGTTACAGAGGCCAGCAGAAGGGAAAGCCTGTCTCCAAGCAGATGTTATCCCACTGGATAGTGGATGCTATTGTCCTGGCTTATCAGGCTCAAGACTTGCCATGCCATGCTCATTGTCAATCTGCTTGCTGCGCCATTCCACTCCACAGACTGGATGCGTGGGCTATTCCCCTCAGAACCCTGAGTTCCTCCAAAACTGTTGATGTCCAGCATTTGCATGCATGCCCTTCGATCATTGCTGTGTGGGACTAGGTGCCTCCATGTGTTGTGATTCCCCAATGCCGCACTGTCAAGGTGCACGGACATCTCTCAGACAAAGGGTTAACCTGAGGATGTTTCCGTTTCATGTCTATTTATAACCTGCAGGTGCACGTAATCAATTACATTTTCACCAAGGTTATTTAAGCCAATTCTTGGCGTGTTTGACATGCATGCTACGCAAACAGTCGAACAAAGAATGTTCTCATTAGCGCTATTGAGAGCAGCATCTCGTTCCCACTTTTTCAGGGAACAGGGTTACAGTCAAGTAACCCTGATGATTTTCAGGTCCTTTTAGGGTGATGAAAAAGTTGAGTGAAACAAACTATTTGATTTGCATGCCTGAACGACGGTGGAAGTCACGGATGGTTCATGTTAACATGTTGAAGCAAGACGAGTCTGCCCTTGTTGTCAAGCCGAGTGCCGCTGTTGTGTCGGTGGGAGCAAATGAGGTTGAACAGGATTTTTCTGTACCTTGTGGTTATCTGTCGGATTCTGTGATTTTGAATGAGTTGGGATCTCACTTAAGTTATTTAGCTCCAAATCAAAGGAAGGATGTCGTCGAGCTGATTTAAAGTCATCACTCACTCTTTTGTGACATTTCATCTCATACTACAGTGCTTCAGCATGACATTGATGTCGGGAATGTGCTGCTCATAAAACAGCACCCCTTTCGGCTTAATCCAAGAAAGCGTGAGTTAATGAAAGGTGAGGTTGAGTATTTATGTCAGAATAACTTTCCGAGTCCCAGTCAGAGTGCGTGGAGTTTGCCTTGTTTGTTGGTTCCCAAGGCTGATTTATCGGTTTGGTTCTGCACTGACTATCGCAAAGTCAATGCAGCAACTAAACCTGACTCTTTCCCGCTTCCACGTATGGAAGACTGTATAGATCGAGTTGGTCCTGCAAAGTTTGTCACAAAATTAGGTCTTCTTAAGGGGTTCTGGCAAGTTCCTCTTACTCCTCAGGCCTCGGAGATTTCAGCGTTTGTAACCCCTGATGACTTTATGCAGTACTCTGTTATGGCATTCGGAATGTGTAACGTGCCTTCAACATTTCAACGATAAATGTGTATTGTACTAGGTAGAGTTCAGAAGTGTGAGGCTTATCTGGACTATGTGGTAATATATTCTTCAAGTTGGGAAGAACATTTAAGTTCTTTATGTGAAGTACTTCCATGTTTTTATGACGCATCCTTAACTTTGAACCTAGCCAAATGTGAGTTTGCCAAGGCAACAGTGGTTTACTTGGGGAAAAGAGTGGGTCAAGGTCAGGTATGTTCGATTGATGCAAAGATTGCATCTATCATGGAGTTTCCAATACCTGTGAATAAAAGGGAACTGCGTCGATTTTTGGGAATGGTAGGAAACTACAGGGGGTTCTGTCATAATTTTGCCAGTGTTGTATCCCCATTAACCGATCTTCTCAAGTCAGCTCGAGTTTTCGTATAGTCTCCTGTTTGTGCTCAGGCTTTTCGAGCAGCTAAGGATTTGCTGTGTCATGCTCCTGTTTTGGGAGCCCCAGAGTTTGCACGTTCTTTCAAGTTGGAAGTGGATGCTTCTGGTACTGGAGCTGGTGCGGTGTTACTTCAAGAGAGTGAGTTTGAGATTGATCACCCAGTTTGTTACCTTGCAGTCAAGGCAGATATAGTACCATCGAAAAAGAGGCTCTTGCGTTGCTATTAGCGTTGCAATATTTCAAGGTGTATTTAGGTGGAAGTTCATTTCCAATTGTGGTGTATACCGACCACAACCCACTTTTGTTGGCTCGGATGTCTAATTCGAATCAACGTTTAATGCACTGGGCATTAATAATTCAAGATTTTAGAGTTTTGGATATCCGAAATAAAAAAGGCTCGCAGAATATTGTCGCGGATGCGCTGTCTCGAGTTGATGGTGCTGAAGTGTAAAATAATTGCAGTAGAGCAGTGTAGTAGATACAAAATTCCTGTTAGCATCTTTTTGGTGGGGAGGTGTTACATGGGAATGTGGTATTTTGTGTGGTTCATGGGGAAGAACTCCAGGGAGTCTGTTGATTGACTCCCTGTTTATTGTTATGAATGGGTTTTCTTTGAAATACTCTTTGAATAGAGATTTGACCTTCATTCGTAACAATATACAGTACAGACCAAAAGTTTGGACACACCTTCTCATTCAAACAGTTTTCTTTATTTTCATTACTATGAAAATTGTAGATTCACACTGAAGGCATCAAAACTAAGAATTAACACGTGTGGAATTATATACATAACAAAAAAGTGTGAAACAACTGAAAATATTTCATATTCTAGGTTCTTCAAAGTAGCCACCTTTTGCTTTGATTACAGCTTTGCACACTCTTGGCATTCTCTTGATGAGCTTCAAGAGGTAGTCACCTGAAATGGTCTTCCAATAGTCTTGAAGGAGTTCCCTGAGAGATGCTTAGCACTTGTTGGCCCTTTGGCCTTCTGTCTGCGGTCCAGCTTACCCCTAATCCATCTCGATTGGGTTCAGGTCCGGTGACTGTGGAGGCCAGGTCATCTGGCACAGCACCCCATTACTCTCCTTCTTGGTCAAATAGCCCTTGATGCCTTCAGTGTGACTCTACAATTTTCATAGTCATGAAAATAAAGAAAACTCTTTGATTGAGAAGGTGTGTCCAAACTTTTGGTTTTTATATATATATATATATATATATATATATATATATATATATATATATACATTGCAACATTTTAAACAAAAAACTCACAAAAAAAAACTTTTTGACACTGTCATAACTATGTCAAGTCACTTTTATTTATATATATTATATATATTATAAACAAAAAGGATTGCATCAAAGCAACTGAACAACATTAATTAGGAAAACAGTGTGTCAATAATGCAAAATGACAGTTAAAGGCAGTTCATCATTGAGTTCAGTGATGTCATCATCTCAGTTCAGTTTAAAAAGTACCTGTTCCATCATTTGGAATCAAGTCAACGATATCGCTGTAAATGAAGTATCTCCATCTAAGCAAGCCAGAGGCGACAACGGCAAGGAACCAAAACTCCATCTGTGACAGAATGGAGAAAAAACCTTGGGAGAAACCAGGCTCAGTTGGGAGTCAGTTCTCCTCTGACCAGAAAAAACCAGCAATTCAATTCCAGACTGCAGCAAAGTCAGATTGTGCAGAAGAATCATCTGTTTCCTGTGGTCTTTTCCTGGTGGTTGTCTGAGACCAGGTCTTTACAGGGGATCTGTATCTGGGGCTCTAGTTGTCCTGGTATCCGCTGTCTTTCAGGGATGTAGAGGTCCTTTCTAGGTGCTGATCCACCATCAGGTCTGGATATGTACTGGATCCGGGTGACTGCAGTGACCCTCTGATCTGGATACAGACTGAATCTGGTGGCTACGGTGACCTCGGAATAAGAGAGAAACAGACTAATATTAACGTAGATGCCATTCTTCTAATGATGTAGCAAGTACATCGGGTGTTATGGGAAGTGTTCCCAGTTCCGGTTTACCTAATTAATGCTGCCTGAAAATTCTTTAACAGATTTGGATATTAAAAGCATATTAGTATGTTATGTGTAAGCCAGGTTAAAGAGATGGGTCTTTAATCTAGATTTAAACTGCAAGAGTGTGAAAAATATGACTTATTACTTATAAAGCCCTAAATGGTTTAGCACCTCAGTATTTCAATGAGCTCCTTTTACATTATAATCCTCTACGTCCGCTACATTCTCAAAACTCAGGCAATTTGATAATACCTAAAAATATAAAAATCAACTGCGGGCGGCAAATCTGCATCCCAAACAATGTTAGGTGGGTTATTCCAGAGTTTAGGCGCCAAATAAGAAAAGTATTTGTTTGTTTTGAGAATGTAGCGGACGTAGAGGATTATAATGTAAAAGGAGCTCATTGAAATACTGAGGTGCTAAACCATTTAAGGCTTTATAAGTAATAAGTCATATTTTAAGATCTATACAATGTTTGATAGGGAGCCAGTGCAGCATTGACAGGACCGGGCTAATATGGTCATACTTCCTGGTTCTAGTTAGAACTCTTGCTGCTGCATTTTGGACTAGCTGTAGTTTGTTTACTAAGCATGCGGAACAACCACCCAATAAAGCATTACAATAATCTAACCTTGAGGTCATAAATACATGGATTAACATTTCTGCATTTGACATTGTGAGCATAGGCCGTAATTTAGATATATTTTTGAGATGGAAAAATGCAGTTTTACAAGTGCTGGAAATGCTAGGAAATATTCTGATATTGCAAATAGCACACCTAGGTTCCTAACTGATGACGAAGAATTGACAGAGTAGCCATCAAGTCTTAGACAGTGTTCTAGGTTATTACATGCAGAGTTTTTAGGTCCTATAATTAACACCTCTGTCTTTTCATAATTTAGCAGTAAGAAATTACTCGTCATCCAGTTTTTTATATCGATTATGCATGCCATTAGTTTTTCATTAGTTTTTTGTTTCTCCGGGCTGCGAAGAAATATAAAGCTAAGTATCATCAGCATAACAGTGAAAGCTAGCACCATGTTTCCTGGTGATCTCTCCCAAGGGTAACATATAAAGCTTGAAGAGTAGCGGTCCTAGTACTGAGCCTTGAGGTACTCCATACTGCACTTGTGATCGATATGATACCTCTTCATTCACTGCTACGAATTGATGGCGGTCATATAAGTACAATTTAAACCATGCTAATGCACTTCCATTAATGCCAACAAAGTGTTCAAGTCTATGCAAAGGAATGTTGTGGTCAATTGTGTCAAAAGCAGCACTAAGATAGATTTAATTGAGAGATACAACCACGATCAGATGATAAGAGCAGGTCATTTGTAACTCTAAGGAGAGCAGTCTCAGTACTATGATACGGTCTAAATCCTGACTGGAAATCCTCACATATACCATTTTTCTCTAAGAAGGAATATAATTATGAGGAAACCACCTTTTCTAGTATCTTTTCTAGAAAGGGAAATTCGAGATGGTTTATAATTAACTAGGTTTATGGTTTATAATTAACTATTAACTTATTTGGGTCAAGTTGTGGTTTTTGGATGAGAGGCTTAATAATAGCCAGTTTGAAGGTTTTGGGGACATATCCTAATGACAATGAGGAATTAATAATAGTCATAAGAGGATCTATGACTTCTGGAAGCACCTCTTTTAGGAGCTTAGATGGTATAGGGTCTAACATACAGTACATGTTGTTTGTTTAGATGATTTAACAAGTTTATACAGTATTGTTCAAAATAATAGCAGTACAATGTGACTAACCAGAATAATCAAGGTTTTTAGTATATTTGTTATTGCTACGTGGCAAACAAGTTACCAGTAGGTTCAGTAGATTGTCAGAAAACAAACAAGACCCAGCATTCATGATATGCATGCTCTTAAGGCTGTGCAATTGGGCAATTAGTTGAAAGGGGTGTGTTCAAAAAAATAGCAGTGTCTACCTTTGACTGTACAAACTCAAAACTATTTTGTACAAACATTTTTTTTTTTCTGGGATTTAGCAATCCTGTGAATCACTAAACTAATATTTAGTTGTATGACCACAGTTTTTTAAAACTGCTTGACATCTGTGTGGCATGGAGTCAACCAACTTGTGGCACCTCTCAGCTGTTATTCCACTCCATGATTATTTAACAACATTCCACAATTCATTCACATTTCTTGGTTTTGCTTCAGAAACAGCATTTTTTGATATCACCCCACAAGTTCTCAATTGGATTAAGGTCTGGAGATTGGGCTGGCCACTCCATAACATTAATTTTGACTTTGCCCGTTTACTAGTGTGTTTTGGGTCATTGTCTTGTTGAAACAACCATTTCAAGGGCATGTCCTCTTCAGCATAGGGCAACATGACCTCTTCAAGTATTTTAACATATGCAAACTGATCCATGATCCCTGGTATGCGATAAATAGGCCCAACACCATAGTAGGAGAAACATGCCCATATCATGATGCTTGCACCTCCATGCTTCACTGTCTTCACTGTGTACTGTGGCTTGAATTCAGAGTTTGGGGGTCGTCTCACAAACTGCCTGTGGCCCTTGGACCCAAAAAGAACAATTTTACTCTCATCAGTCCACAAAATGTTCCTCCATTTCTCTTTAGGCCAGTTGATGTGTTCTTTGGCAAATTGTAACCTCTTCTGCACATGCCTTTTTTTTAACAGAGGGACTTTGCGGGGGATTCTTGAAAATAGATTAGCTTCACACAGACGTCTTCTAACTGTCACAGTACTTACAGGTAACTCCAGACTGTCTTTGATCATCCTGGAGGTGATCATTGGCTGAGCCTTTGCCATTCTGGTTATTCTTCTATCCATTTTGATGGTTGTCTTCCGTTTTCTTCCACGTCTCTCTGGTTTTGCTCTCCATTTTAAGGCATTGGAGATCATTTTAGCTGAACAGCCTATCATTTTTTGCACCTCTTTATAGGTTTTCCCCTCTCTAATCAACTTTTTAATCAAAGTACGCTGTTCTTCTGAACAATGTCTTTAACGACCCATTTTCCTCAGCTTTCAAATGCATGTTCAACAAGTGTTGGCTTCATCCTTAAATAGGGGCCACCTGATTCACACCTGTTTCTTCACAAAATTGATGACCTCAGTGATTGAATGCCACACTGCTATTTTTTTGAACACACCCCTTTCAACTAATTCAACTAATTGCCCAATTGCACAGCCTTAAGAGCGTGCATATCATGAATGCTGGGTCTCATTTGTTTTCTGAGAATCTACTGAACCTACTGGTAACTTGTTTGCCACGTGGCAATAAAAAAATATACGAAAAACCTTGATTATTCTGGTTAGTCACATTGTACTGCTATTATTTTGAACAATACTGTACAATTCTTCCTCTCCTATGGTAGAGAATGAGTGGAACCGTTCCTCAGGGGGTCTATAGTGCACTGTCTGGTGAGATACTGTAGCCGACGGCTGAATGATTACAATTTTATCTTTAATAGTATGGATTTTAGAAGTAAAGTAGTTCATAAAGTCATTACTGCTGTGATGTTGGGAAATGTCAACACTTGTTGAGGGTTTATTTTTCGTTAATTTACCAACTGTATTGAGTAAATACCTGGGGTTATGTTTGTTTTCTTCTAAAAGAGAAGAAAAGTAATCGGATCTAGCAGTTTTTAATGCTTTTCTGTAGGATAGGTTACTTTCCAGCCAAGCAATACGAAATACATCTAGTTTTGTTTTCCTCCAACTGCTCTCCATTTTTCGGGCTGCTCTCTTTAGGGTGCGAGTGTGCTCATTATACCATGGTGTCATACTGGTTTCCTTAACATTCCTTAAGCGTAAAGGAGCAACTGTATTTAAAATGCTAGAAAAGAGAGTGTCCATAGTTTCTGTTACATCCTGTTCTGTAAGTTTTTCTGAGGTTTTGGATATGCTAAGGAATTTAGATACATCAGGAAGATAACTTAAAAAGCAGTCTTTTGTGGTAGAAGTGATGGTTCTTCCATACATGTAACAAGAAGTAGAATTTACAATTGTGGCTATATGAAGTTTGCACAAAACTAAATAATGATCTGAGATATCATCACTTGGCTGCATAATTTCAACACTATCAACATCAATTCCATGTGACAGTATTAAATCTAGAGTATGATTTCGACAATGAGTAGGTCCTGAAATGTTTTGTCTAACCCCAATAGAGTTCAGAATGTCTATAAATGCTGATCCCAATGCATCATTTCCATTATCAACATGGATATTAAAATCATCAACAATTAAAACTTTATTTGCAGTCAGAGCTAACTCGGATGTAAAATCACCAAACTCTTTAATAAAGTCTGTATGGTGCCCTGGTGGCCTGTATACAGTAGCCAGTAAAAAACATAACAGGGGATTTATCATTAACATTTGTTTCTCTGGATAATGTTATAAACGAGTTATACTTGAAGCCTGCCCTTTGAGAAATCCTGAAAACATTGTTATAAATTGCAGCAACACCTTCCCCTTTTAGCCAGGTTTCTGTCAAAGAGAGAACATCTAGATTATGATCAGTGATCATATTAACCACCTACAACTCCTGCCAGCACCGAGACTCAAATCGGCGACCTTCTGGTAACTAGTCCGGCTCTCTAACCATTAGGCCACAGCTGCCCCCAAAAAACAGATGGATTCAAATGGTATTTTAAGTTAGGTACTGCACTATATATATATATATATATATATATATATATATATATATATATATATATATATATATATATATATATATATATATATATATATAGTTCAGTACCTAACTTAAAATCCCAGTTGCAAGTTTCGTACAGTACTCTCAAAGTACTCAGGGAGGCAGCACCTTCATAGTATCACTTTACTATGAAATGGCATTTCATTTTATTCAACAAAAATAATATGATTGGCTTTTCTTCTGAGAATGCTTCAAGTGCATTGTTAATATCTTGTTCTCTCTGACTAATTTGGCCATGGTTCAACAGTTCCAAAATTACATGTTTGAAAAATAATGCATACCATTTTAGGTGTCATGGGTCATGCTTTTCAGATAATAAAACTATTTGAACTCCAAGGTAAATGGCAGCAGCATCAGTCCCGTGTCAGCTCCTCACTAATGAGGCTGTCATGCTGCCGAAATTGGTTCATATCCATTCAGGGAGAGTTTTGCTGTAGGACCATGATGTACTGGTTGGGATGCTCTATTATGTGGTAAGAGCTGGGGCTTTAATTGCCCATGACAGAGACACCTCAAGAGGACCTGGCCTGCGATGGTCATGCAAGAAAAAATACCATTTTTTTAAGATGTTTAGATGGAAGTGATTTCTCAATGGAAGATTTAGCTTAGTCTGTATGTCTATTGAAATATTTGTACTCTGTCATACTACTCTGGCCTATATATGGCATGCTGGCATATGGAAAACCCCCGCAGCCCTTGCGGGGCGTGGGGACCCCTCCTTTTTGGTGGGCCAGAATGCAGAACATTCCTAAAGGCATTCACAAATCAAACAGAACCTGTTTTTGCTTTGAAAAATGCAAGATGCGGTGGTGGACAATGGAATCTGGGATTTGTTCATTCTCTTTAATTATGTTTTATTAACAAAGTTCGGGATGAGCACATTCAGAGAATTAACCTAATTAACACGAAAGGAGCACAATCAGTAATCAACCCAATTAACAAGATGAGAGGTGTGTATGTATGTAGACACAGTAGACTTGCCTTACTTCTTAACACTTTTCCCAGCATCCCTCCGCCACCCCTTCTCCACACTTGCAACTATTTCTGTCCTAAACTGAATATGGGTGGGGGGGGGGTATTCTGGGTTCAGGCCAAAATTTTGAGCTAGGAGCCCTCCCCTTGGACAGCAGGCCAAATGCAGATACCCTTACCCTGTTTATTATATTTAAGTGTGAACTCGTGAACTTTTTTTTAATTGAAAAAAGTAAAAAGAAAAAATTTCCAAAGTTTTCACTGACTAACATAAATGTATTTTGTAAATATTAACAAAAAGTGAAAATGTTATAGAATATCAACGTTAAACTGTTTTGAAACCGTTCACTGTAAACCTGCCAATTGGTAATAGGTCAAGATATCATGTTTGGGTTTAAAAAGGAGCATCTCGGTCTTTGCAAGCAAAGCTGGATCATGGCTCATCACTTTGTGCCAAATTTCACGACAGAAGGGTCAAACAAATCAAAAATCGCATTTCACAATAATATTGTGAAACATAATATTGTCAAACATAATATTGTGAAAAGATTCAGGGAATCCATGTAAATCACACTACATGTAGGGCTAGACAGTAAACCTGAGCTTGACCTTTGAGGCCTCAGATGGTTTTGTTTAAGAAACCCTCATGCTGCGGTGTTAAATAAAGCCACATAGGCTCAGGAGTACTCTAGAAAACCACTGTCATTTACCACAGTCTGCTGCTGCATCAAGAAATTCAACTTGAATATCTGTTTCTCTAGGAAAGAGCTATACCAGACATCCCAAGTCTCCCGGATGTTCCGGGAGTCTCCCGCATATTAAAAGCAGCTCCCTGAGACCCGCAAATTAGTTAAAATCTCCCGGAATCTAGACCGAGCGAGCGAAAGTGCGCATGCGAAACAGATACTGTGTTTCAAACCGTGTAGCGCGCGCACGGCAGAGAGGGAGAAGGAGCGAGAGACCGTGTGTGTGTGTGTGTGTGTGCTAACGTGCGTGTGTGCGAAGTGCATGTCAGACAGAGAGCATCCTGATTGGTCTGTTTCTGCAAATCAACCAATCAATTGTCAGTGTTGGCGGGCTTTTATCTCTGCTCCCGAACAAAATTCATCAGTTATGTCTCTCTAGAAACAGGAGCACCATGGCAGAGGGAAAGTGCCAAAAAAAAAAAAAAGTATAGGACATTTTACGGCAGACTACATGAAGTGTACCCCTGTTTTATAGATGTAAAACATAATGACAGTCTTGCTCAAGCATTGCCCATGGCAGGTTAAATGATTGCAAAAGGCATGTTGAGGTGAGCTGAGAAGTTTCATTTCATCTGCATATTATTCAGGCTAGTTGCCAAGGCTACATGAAAACAACAAACTCTTTAGACCTGTTTAAAGTTGCAATGGAAAATAAATAAAAGCAGTTTACATAAATTGTATAAGCAGATTATATAAATAGTAAAAGTAATCTACATATTTAAACATAATTAACGAATAATTACATAGGCCTATAGCTTATAGAAATAATATTTTATGCTATATCTTTTAGGGACCACAACATGTTAGGGAGGCTAAGCGCAGGGAAGTGTTCCCATTCAGATAGGCATAGTCTCACTGAGAAGGTGACTACAGCTGAGATGTATTTCCTTCCTTTTTTTGGGGGGGGTCTTCGGGGTACCTCCCTGAAATGACTTTTTGCAGGTTGGGATGTCTGCTATACATTAATTATATGCAGTGATGCTGCTGGGTTCTCTGGGCCAGAGCTTATCTCAGAGAGTCAAAAAGATATGTGCTGTACTCAGATAAGGGACCATCCAGACTTTCATTAGCAACAGAAGCCAAGGCTAACGTCTGTCATGGGATTGGTGCAGCAGAGCAAACAACATGGGTAACTGGAATATGTGTGAAGGTACCATAGACATGGATGCATATACTGGGATTGTAAAGAGACATACTGCCATCAAAATTATGTATTTCATGGGAAGTCCATGGTTATTTCAAGATAATGCCAAGTCTCATTCTGCATGTGCTACAACAGTGTTGTTTCATTGACAGTGAATGCTAGACTGGCCAGCATTTCTGACTCCTATCTAAAATGTATGGCTCATGAAAAGGAGAATCAGACAACGACATCTGAGCAATCACAGATTGCTGAGCATCTGAAGTCTTGTATCACACGAGATTAGATAAAAAATGTGCTTGCAAGACAATTAGTATCCTCAATTCCTAAAAAAATTAACATTGTAATTAAAAGGACCATTGATATGACAGTATTAAACATGCCTCTGTCCCTACATTTTTGGATTGTGTTGCAGCAATCAAAATAAAAAAGAAATTAATATTTTCAAAATACATTTACGTTTTTCAGTGAAAACTTGTGAAATATTTTTATTATTGTATTTTTGTCAATTAAATAAAAGTTAAAGAGAATATGCAAATTTAATTGCATTTTACAAAATGTCCCAACTTCTCTGGAACTGGGGTTGTACATGGTTTTTGTCAAAACAGCCACTCGGACATATATTTATCTGTCTTTGCTTAATAAGAAAGAGAACTCATCTGATATACGCTTGATGTATGAGCTGCATCTTTCTGTATACGCATCTTTCTGCTTTAAACTGAAAAGACGTAAAATCACATGAACTTTCTTGCCAGATTTTTCTAGCTGATTATAGTTTTAGGGGCTGAGATGACAGAAAAGTGGGACGAAGCCCACCTAAAAATAGTGTAGGACCACCCCCGAAGAAAAATATCAAATGCATCAATGCAATGGAAATTCACCACATTGATTTCTGTTAATTCTGTTATGTAAATGGGGAAGACGGACTGGCAGCAGGTGCACAATACATTTTCATACATGACATCACTGCTGGTAGGAGGGGCCCCATCTCGTTCTTTGTAAGGGGCCTCAGGGATGTGAGGTTCGTCACTGCACGTTGAACATCTTTGCGGTGAATATCACAGCCACCTAAAGGCTTTCCTCACATTGGATGCCTTCCAACCAGCAGCATCCTCCTGCCATCTTTTTGCTGAAAGAATATTTCCGGCAGCAAATACGGTCCACTAAAGCATAATTAGAACTGGTTTATGAATTTAATTGTGTACACTGATTGACTCTATTTCACAAACTCTCCAGCACTCTGTTCTAATCTGTGCCATAATCAACACGACAAATCACTTTCAGCAACTGTAAACACTGCTAATAACACTATTCTCCCTACTAGGTACAAAGTGAGCACAAATTATATCGTTTGTCAAGAAAGATGCAGCAAGAATGCTGCTTGTCAGCGACTCTGTACTACATGTAAAGACGATTAATTTGTATCAATTTATTGTTATGTGGAGGGGTTGGGATGAACTCAGATGCAGACAGGATGTACCAAACACAGGATTTGTTAAATACAAAAGGGGAAAGCAACAACTAGGGCTGAGACTAAATGATTTAACAAGACTTGGTCAACACGATAAACAAAGACTCTTAACACAAAAACACTAACTTCAGATACACAAACACA
Source organism: Carassius auratus (assembly GCF_003368295.1). Classification (NCBI taxonomy): domain Eukaryota; kingdom Metazoa; phylum Chordata; class Actinopteri; order Cypriniformes; family Cyprinidae; genus Carassius; species Carassius auratus. Next base: position 20,707,502 of record NC_039254.1, read on the forward strand.
GGACTCACAACGTCTTCTTGGATACAGAAACATATAGAGACACTCACGATATGGTAAACAATCACAGTGTGGAACAATGAACCGACCAAAGACAGAGCACACTAGGGGATCTAAATAGGAGAACTAATTAAGACACAACAGGTGGCACAGATACGGCAATCGCGACAAGACTAGGATTACAAGAGGGCGGGGCAAGGGAACGAGACAACACAAGCACATGGCCCAAAGACAAGGCCATGTGCTTGTACACAAAACACGGGTCTGTCATGATCCTGCCTCAAGACTAGAGAAAAGTCAGGACATGAAGGCAGAATCATGACATTTATATCCAAATCAGTGATTAAATAATAATAATAATAATAATAAGAGCCTAATAATAAAATAAATATAGTATAAAATATGGGCACACTTGGGTAAATTGGGACGTATTTTGCAGCTAAGATATCTTTGAAAATATCACAACCTGAACTAACCCCATATTTCTTTGCAGAAATGCACGTGTCACATTTAAGGATTTTTGCTTTTGTTAGAAACACTTGAAAGCCAGAGCTACATTTTGTGTCTCAGTTTCAATACAAGTTGTACAAATTCTAAACAAAATGCAAACATCATCACACTGCTTATACTGCTGTACACAGGAAGCAACTTTGTTCATTTAAATCAACTTTGCTTCTGTCATTACTGTTTAAAACATTCACAATAGTTTATATTTAATGTTACTACTTTCTTTACTCTTCATGTTTTGTGGATCATAAGACGTCCAAAGTGCTTGTACCCTACTGTATCATTATAAGTTGTATTAGTATTAATAGTAGTATTATGCCTTAAAACTGTTTGGGCATCCAGAGAACATACATACAGAGACCCCAAACAATAGGATGGTCCCAAATACCCTTCTCCCTTCACAGCCATACACTCACTATTTTACACTAGGTGGTGCTATTATAACACTTGGTCTTGCCCAACCTCTTTATCCAGATTTTTTTGCCCTTAACTCTCTTTCAAGCCTTAAAATATGCATGTGACCCTGGACCACAAAACCAGTCATAAGTAGCATTTTTGTGTCTTGGTTTGGGTATGGATCAAAATTATAAATTTTTCTTCTGTGACAAAAATCATTAGGATATTAAGTAAAGATCATGTTCCATGAAGATATTTTGTAAATTTCCTGCTATGTATAAATCAAAAACTAAATGTAATATGCATTGCAAGAACTTTATTTGGACAACTTTAAAGATGATATTCTCTTTTATTTATTATTAATATATATATATATATATATATATATATATATATATATATATATATATATATATATATATATATATATATATATATTTCTTTTTGTACCCTCAGATTGCACATTTTCAAACAGTTGCACATATTGTCGTGTCCTAACAAACCGTACATCGATGGAAATGTATTTATTCAGCTTTCAGATGATGTATAAATCTTAGTTTAAACTGTTGCAGTGGGTTGATTTTCTTTCATATGTTTGAAATATTGCATAAATTACATTTGACTGAAATGCTTATTGAAACATTACCATAAAACTGTGGTAGGCTAGATGATACGTTTTGTGAAGGATTGAAGCATTTTAGCTGTTTATGATCAATCTGCAAAATGGCTACTGTAAAATATGTACTCATGGTATGGAAATGACATTTTGAGTTTTGATATGGAATGTGGCGCTACTTTGGGATGCTCCTTTAACCCCCCTCAAACTCAACACCCTATACCCCTCACGCCCCGTCTGCGTCCTTCCCCCACTGTCCTCTTTTTTGAAAACTAAAATATGGTCACCCTTCTCTCACTGAAGATGTCAGTCACTTCAGTTGAATGTCACCTCACTGAGTTGATGCAATGATACAACATGAGTAAATTGTTACTTTTCATGAATATGTACTTGTGACATCTACTATTGTAATCATGGTTAGTTTCCTGGTGAACTGAGGTATTCCTGTTAAGAACAAAATACACCAAACTGAAATACATTTATCCTATGCAGACTGTATGTGCAATCTGTGCATTTATCCAAAACTCATGAATGTGATTCTGGCAACTTTTTATGATGTTATACATATTGTGGCAGTTAATAAATTAAATGTCCACTTAGTGGTGCTACAAAATTCACTGCATTTGAAAATAACATACTACCTACATTAAAACAAAACAAATGCAGAAATGAGATAAAACGCATTTGCTGAAGCAGCCTTGCTATTTTAACTTGCCTGTACAAGTCTTTGACCTCTTTTATCTTGACTCATGTTTCACTGGACTCGTACAAAAAGCAATCCACATCTCATGTGCAATGCTATACCATTTGAGTAACCATGCAAGTTTGCTATGTCAGAAAAGCAATACATGTGATGATGTGATGTTACGTACCCATCAAATTTTTTTAGTTCAAATAGACTAATATCAGTGCTTTGAGGCCATAATATAGTATTGCGCAAATATCCATGCATTTATTAATTGATAATCTGCCCCTCCTGTAATCATAATTAAATAAAAGTTGTTGGGGTTTTACTGACACAAAAGTTTTATTTTGGTTGGAATCTGCAGTGAACGTATTTGGAGTTTTGCAAAAATGTAATTAAAAAACTTTTTTAAACAATGAGTTTTGATTGCATTTTTCAGACAAGGTCACTTATTTTTTGTTAGTGATGACTAGAAACACAATTTTGTAATGTTTGTGCATCATTTAAGCTTATAGATTCATATTCCATTCCCATTAACGTTACTGTGTGACATTAATTTTTTTTTTTTTTTTTTTTTTTTTTTGTTCAGAAACTCAATGAATTCTTCAAATGCAGCATGTACAAAGCAGAAAATATTAAATGAGGCAAACTTATTTGCTTTTTTTTTTTTTTTTTTTTTGCTTAATAAAAGAGGTGTTTGTTTAATTCCAACAGTGCTTTGGTGCTGTAATGTGGGATTAACCCTACAAAATCAGGGTCATAACCCTGGGATAAAAGCATTGGTAAGACCCTTTCATAATGATATGTGTGAAACATAGTTTTACCTATAGTTAAAACAAATTTTAAAAGCCCCTAACCCAGGGTTAAGTGCAGTGTGAAAAGTCCTTTAGAGTCTTATATGTGTCTGCTTTCTATGATGTAAGAGAGACACGCTCTCGATGATTATAGCAAAGCTGGCGGGTGTGTAGTTTTCCTACGAGAACCCAGTGACATTTAACTCAATATCTCACAGGACAGACTATCCTCTTCCATGTCCAGCATTCATAGCACTGGGGATTAGCTGTAACCTATCCTTCAATCTTACGCTACTCTTTAACACTTACATGAACAGAGTACATCTTATTCTTTATGTATTCTAATATATATATATATATTTTTTTTTTTTTGACTAGTTAAAACACACACATAGTAAAATATAACCTACTCATCTTAAAAAGTATTATGAACTTTTATTTAAAGAATCAAACATTGACACTTTGTTTCTGTCTACCTGAGATGATCTTGTTATTTTACCAATTGCAAAATATAATCTCTCTCTCTCTCTCCCTTCTTTCTACCTTATTTGGTTTGGGGTGTAACATGACCTGGACATGTTCTGGAAAGGCTTCTAAATAATTCATTGAATTCTTATTGCATGAGGACACCTCTTGTCTTGTTTCACCTTCTACAACTTGACACAGACACATTTAGAGTTGCTTAAGCTGGTGTTCCCCGTTTCTGCTGACTTAGAACAGCTGAACTACACATGTATGTTCTGTCAGGACACAGAGCTATGCTCTCGTATTTATCAAACATGACCAGTTTTACATTTGTAGACATTGTTGTAACTTGTATCTGACATATCCACAGGATTATTATATAATTAGTGGTACTGTAAAGGCTGTGGATCAAGGGAACTCCTAGAATAGTAAAATTAATGGCTATTTGTGTGTTTACAATGTAGAATCTGTTCACTTTTACTTGTTTTATTTTTAGCTATGTTCAGAAATAAAATAAAAATTACAACAATAACCATTTCAAACATTTTAATTCATTAAGTGCCGGATATCATCACAGAAAATACATAAGATTATTTACTACTTTCAGTTTAATTTCAGAACTGAATGCAGTCATTTGTCACACTGAAAATGAGAGGTGAAGTTGAGTGCACTGCATTGTGGGATGCGGTATTAAGTATGCGGTATTAAGTTTTGTTGGATAGCTGGATAGGAAGTTGTATACCTCGATAGAGAATGGTCCATGCAAGGAAGCAGTTTTCTGTTTATTTAACTAATATAGGTTTCTTTTGTGATTTGGTGAACACTTTACCATGGATCTTATGTCATAGGAGACTGTTGCATTCCAGCTTTCTGTAGATTATTTATTTATTTAAAGTGTGCACCAGTTGGTGCAGTTGTTCATGCGTGCCTCCCACTAAAGGCCATATTACAAGTTTCATGTTTATGCATGTGAGAGGAACTCGAGGCTCTTGTCTGGTTGGGTGAAAGTAATCTGTTAAACCATGCTTAGTATAGCCTTTCCTTGCTTTCACATCAAAGTACAGAAGACTTCAAATATATCAAATAACTTGCAGGTCATGGCATTTGTATTCATGTTCTTGATTTTGTTGCTTGCTTAAATATGAATTAGCCATGGTATGGTGTCCGGATATGATTGTCCTTCACATTCTCAAAATTCTGAAAAATTATGTTGAAACGTTTTTTATCGAAATCCTAAATATATATTTGTCTTTGCCAAACTTAGCTCTAGACCACCAAAGAGTAATATGCATATTTTTAATGCATTAAATTGCTTTAAGTTTATAGTTGACCTAATTAAACTGTTCATTTAAGTACTTTCTCTCCTAGACGACATCTGAAAGTGTTCTTAATATGTAAAAATGTTTGTGTGCACAAGATTTGGCCTAAAAAACATTGGCCAAATCTTTCAAATATATTGGACTGTATCTATTGAATGAACAAAAAGCTCCCTGAAGAGCAGAACTCAGTCCAGGACTTGCACAGATGATCTGAAGCTGGAGTAGAGACAGGAAATAACACTCTGGCAAGCGTAACAGCCAAAATTAACTGGCACAAGATCATCACAGACAGGCTGAACAGAAGTAGAAATCAAGAGTCAGATGAAGCAGACATGTAAAGTAACTAGACAGATAACAGGTCAAAAAGGGAGTGGGGTTCAGATGCATTGGGGAACAAAATGTTACATAAAAACCACAAGCACAAACCAACACAGATAAGAGAGAAGTGCACATGGCAAAGAAAAACAAATAAGCCATATGCTTAAACTGAAAAAAGGTGACAAACAAGTTAACAGAAAGGAACCAATGCACTCACAACAAGGAGCATGAGTGCCGGATCCAGCAACAGGTCCTCAACTATAACAGAAGTGCTAAGATCCAGATCCCATGTTCCGAACACGACTGAAAAAAAGCAATTCCAAAGAAACTGAGCCAGATGCTATGTTCTCCCACAGAGAGAGAAAGAAACAAAACAAGATTCCCAACAGAACCAAGAGGAGAACACATGGCAAGGCAAAAAAAAGTCCTTCGTCCTTCCTTTGAGGTTTGTTGTAAAGCTAGACGAAGGGCCAGTTTCTTCTGTCACACGCAGCCAAGAAGAGTGAGGAGGATCCAGAGTTAAATTACCATATCAAAAGGGTAATAACTAAAATATAATCACATGAGACAGAGCACACATGGATATTCAATGGAGACAGAAAGCAAGAAGCAGACAGGTGAGGTAACAAACAATCAGGTAAATATAGGATCTGGTTTCAAAAACAATAGCAGACAGATAGACCACATCACACACAGAAGCAAACCAAAGCATAGGGACTGATAAAAGAGCACATGGCACAGAAACTTAATATGACAAGAACAAGATGCTCAACATAGCCAGCAGAAGTGCAAATGTGCCGTGTGTGCATCATACATGGGAGGTCCACTAATAATGTTTCATGAATGAATTTACGTATATAATCTTCAAGCGGCTGAGGTAAGTGTGTTTGGCCTGCTTTCTGAAAGGAGGGTAGAGCAAAATTCCTAAAATGGGTACAGGCAACCCTGCTCCTGGTTCTCCTCCTGCAGACTTCAGTTTCTACCCTGTTCCAAACACCTGTTATTTATTTTCAAGTTAACCTGAACACCTTGATTAGCTAGCTGAATCAGCTCACACTTATCAGCTTATATACTACAGTAAATTGAAAGATTAAGATGACTCACTCATGAACTTATGTTTAGAATGCCTTTTAAAAAAACATCTGAGGATGCGAAATGCACATCATGAAGTTAAGTCTTAAAGAGAAATGTACAGAGCTGATGTTCTTGTTCTTGATGTTCTATGTTCTTGTCTCCCGAGACTTCCTCTTACCTTCTCATTCCTGTTTCATCCGGTTCCCTCTTTTGTTTGGTTTGTCATCCTGGACTGTTTATTTTGTATTTACCCTTTTTGTTAATTAAAGACTACCTGCAATTGGATCTACCCTCTCCTTGTGTTTTTCCTAAACCCAACCATCACAAAAATCATGTATGGTGAAATTTCTACAAAATTATATTATGTGGCTTCTAGCACGTTTCGCAACATTTTCAAGGTGAAATGTCCAGTAAGTGGCGCTTTCAGTTTTATCCAAAACAGATGAATGTGAATCTGCCAATGTTTTAGAGCTAAAATCATATTTGCATATAATGTAGCATCTATGCTAAACTAATCTAAACCTAACTGAAAGATTTCTGAGATATGCTTATACAATGTTAACTTGCTTCTACAAGTAATTTAGCTATTTTATTATGACTTGTGTCTCAACACATCGGAAAGTAGCAGTCAGACTGTAAATTAATTGACAATTGAATCAGCTGTTTCCAAAAAACAGTGTACTTGGACAAGCAGCTTTTATTACATGTTTATAGGAAAGGTATGCTCCTCCTTTGGAAAGGCTACAGAAAAGTGGTGCGTTTCCCAATAGCTTTAGCCAACTATGGTCACAAATTCCATTGAACTTTGTTAGTAACAACAGAACTTGTGACCATAGTTTAGTTGTTTTTGAGAAATGCACCCCAGATAGTCATCAAGTCGGTACGAACATATAAAGAGGGCAACTCCGAGCTATATAGAACTAAATGTTGGAGCTGGATTGGAACTAATGTCTGCAGGATGTAAGCTCTCTAGGAGCAGGGTGGAGATCAATGATGTAGTTTTAAAGAGACATACTTACGTTATGTGGTATAGCAGTTTGATCAACTGAGATGCATTCATTGAAATTCCCCCACACTTCTCCTTTTTGCTATGTGAAAAAGCATCCCCCTTTTTTAGCTGGAATCTGTATTTTTTTCCATCCTTTTCTCACTCCAAGGCTATATTCCAGTATGTCTGTCATAAACATATATCAAATATTATGCAAGCTCACTCCCGATCATAACCAACAAAAGAGCAATAATATGCAAGTAAAATGACAAGTCTCAGTTAGCCTAATGCAGTACACAAAGCAAATACAGTGCCCTCCACTAATACTGGCACCCTTGGTAAATATGAGTAAAGGTGGATGTGAAAATAAATCTGCATTGTTATCCTTTTGCTCTTACATTCAAAAAACCTCAAAAAATTCTAATTTTTCAGTAAAATAAAACAATTGAAAGAGGGGAGAAAATCTCACAATGAAATAACTGGGTATGTAATTTCAAATGCGAAATGGGAATATATGTATATATGGGTAGTTGACAAACGGGCAATAAAAAATGTTTCTTGCAAGACCTTTTGGAAAAAGAGTGAAGTATGATCTTTCAGGAAATATAAAGGGTCACTATCTTAATCAATTCTTTCACTGCTTTTTAAAACATCTTTACTGAACTGTACCATAAATTTGTCCTATGGTGTATGTCGTGATCAGGTTACTGAACTTCTGTTAATTCACCACCAGAGGTCATCATCCACAACACAGGCTCTCACACTACACAGTACACCCTGGACTACATTTCCCATGCTCCATTGCACTTATCTCATTCACCTGATAACAATCACACCATGCAACTGAGACCAATCACAGACACACATCGCACAATCATCAGACACGCTTTATAAGCATTGGACTTCCCCTCACACACTGCTGAGTACTGTTCTGCACATATCCCTCTCCTAGTAATAGCTGCAATACCAAGCCATTCCATGTTTGTTTCCATAACCTTGTTTTAGTTTATACTTTTCATAGTCTTGTTTCAGTTTCTAGTTTTAATAGTCCTGTTTCAGTTTCTAGTTTTCATAGTCTTACCTTAGTTTATAATTTTCATGGTCTAGTATTTTTTTTCTGCCTTGCCCTGTTTCTCATGTTTTGACCCTTTGCTCTGAATTCTGGATTACTCCTCTTGGTTAGCCCTCTGGATATTGTTCGTTCATCGAAAAACCCACACTTGCCCTAGGAATATTCTTTGTCTTTCCCTCTATATACCTGTTTGCCAGTTCAGTTCAGTCCGGCGCTGTTCGCCCATGGGCATGCTGGTCTAAAAAAGAGGTGTGTTCAAGCACACTGCTGGCGCAATGCTATTTTAAGAAGCTGAAAATGGACTGCGCCATAGACCAACTCAAACCTTGTCTAAAGTCTGGCGCAATGTTTTTTTTCTTTGTTATTTAAAGAGCGTGTTAGTATAGGTGGGTCCCCAACGTGCGTACACGCTGCATATTAAACACAGGGATGCACAGCAGCACACAAACATGCCAAATATATATATAAATGCCTACATGTCATAATGGATAGTTATCTCATGTATCAGCAGCTCCGTTTCATTTCAGAGACGTGTTCTGTCTTTGCGCTTGCCAAATTCCACCATGTAAATAGCAAGTCCATCAAGGCACGAGTGCAACTGGCTCTTAAAGGAAAAGTAAGATGAGATTCTGATTGGTTTATTGCACATTATGCACAAAAAACACCCATTACTCATCAAGAGAATAGAGCATCACAGTCCCTCCCACAGCCGGTGCCGGAAGTAAAAATTCAATACAATTTCTGCATTGACAGTTGGGGTATAAGCCATAAAAACGTAACCACACATGGTAGACTTAAAACCAGCTACGGCTGTACTAAGCGATAGTATATGCTCATATAAACACCAAACGTTCATGGGGCACTAACCTTGTTTTGAGATAAATGCATTTTATTCGCGATGTCTTGGATAAGTACTTCATTACCCACAATCCCAAAATCCCACAGTGATGCATCTGATTGGTGGAACTCGTGTAACCGTCTGGTTAAACCCTGATAAGGTCTGTGAAGACTGAAGATCATTAATAAAAAAATAAAATAAAATAAAAACCTGTGTTGCGTTTTTGCATGGTAGACTTATCACTGCCATGATGGCTTTTTTCAAGGAGGAAAACAAAAGTGTTCAAAGGGGTAAAAAACCACTTCAGATCGGGTCATGTAGTTGAGTGTAGCATGTCCGAGGGTCAGCTTGTGGGTTTTGTAACGGCCAGCATGAGGGACAAGACCTACAAAGTTTTGGTGAGTTTTGCAGGTGGGTTGGTATTGTTAGTTAGCATTATCGTCCACTTTAGCTAGGCTACTGTAGCCTTTATATGATATGAGTCATATCAAGCATTTTATGATGGCACTGTCAAAACAATATTTAGCCTAGGCATACCTTTTTGTGCATTTACTGAACATTTGTGTAATAATTCATGGCAACAACACGTGTTGATGACTGAGCGATGATTGCAGTCAGGTACAAAGCACTGCACCATGTTGCTGACGTTATCGTTAACCGCTTTAACACACGCACACAATATAAAATACACTATAATAAATATAAAATTCAATACACATCACCTATATAAAACTATTTATTTACACGATTAATACTGAAAGAACTGCTATTAACTGCACATTCCAATAAAATTAACTAGAGGAAAAAGTTTATCAGATTTGGAAGTCTCTCAAAAGGCTCGTTCGCAGTTGTGGCTTCAGTCGAATCAGTGAGGCGCGGTGGTTTATGGGATGAGTAGTTCCTTTGCTCGAAATGAAAATATGTACACAGTCTTGTACCTTTGACTTTTTTGGGATTTTCTCTTCATTTGTTGATATGTTGTATGCTTATGAGTTCAGCCGTAGCTGGTTATCCTCAGACATGCTCTAAAACTCTTTAGATACGGATATTTCCAAAAGTCAATGGGAGAAATGAATGGGAAATTTACTTCCGGCACTAAAGCTCTCTCGGACTGTGATGCTCTATAGGGACAACCCATTTAGACCATGCACCCGGGCGCGCCAACCATTTTCCCATTATTAAAATAGCAAAAGTGGATTTGGACACACCCTGAGTGCACCTGCGCTGAGCGCTTTACACTTTGTGTTTAGTTGTCAAAATAGGGCCAGAAATGTATCACGTTCCTAAGCTTTCAGAAATATATAGATGAAAAAGAATTTATTGCCATTTACTAACATTGACACTTATAAAATTATGCCGGAGGTGTTTATTAACATTTTTATGCTTTTCTTTTTTTTTATATATATAAGTTTTAATTTATTGATCCATGCTTGAGACAGTCACACCACAGGACAATTTTGAGATTTGACAAAAAAAGAGAAAAAAGAACAATAAATAACACTGCAGCTTTTATAACATCAGGTACTTGTAGGACAAATAAATGTTTAACAATTTACCTCATACTAAATAACGACAATATTAATTATATACAATTTTATCTTGTGATACTGTGAAAATGCCATGTCATATCAACAACCCATACACACACACACACACTCACACATATATATATATATATATATATATATATATATATATATATATATAATAGAAAGAAGACTAGATAGAATGGAGAAAGCCAGATTAAGACTCCTTTTTTATAAAAAAGAAAATACAAGCATTTAGAAAACGCATAGAAAGTCCAAGTGTTTTTTTAAAGAAAGAAAAAAAATAGATAAAAAAGAATTAGAATAAAGAGTGCTAAAGTTAGACAGTCAAAAGATTCCTTCACTTTCATGTAAAGCGCTTTGAGTACCCAGATGGTTGAGCCATTTCTTGAAGATTACTTGGGACTCAGCTGCTTGAATTGAGTTGGGCAGGTCATTCGACCAGGAGGGAACAGTTACTGTAAAAGTCTGTGAAAGTGATTTTGTGCCTCTTTGAGATGGTATCCCAATCTCATGAGAAACATAATTATTTTATGATGTGGCAATAACTCTCAGTGGTGCATAACCAGATTGCAAGAAAACAAATGAGACTATTTATGAATTTATATAAATTATATGAATTCGTCAAACGTGGTTGCAAGTTGATACAAGAGTTTGTTCGACATGAAATACTGTAAATATGTTCTCAGTAGTTAGCCATGGATACTTGGCTTAAATACCTAATGATGCGCTTTACCATTAGTTTTCTAATCAGATCTTAATGCTAAGACAGATCTTATAAGAATCATAGGAAATCATTGTGTTCTTATTCAAGCTAAACCAATGTGTGGATGTCAGTGTGACACTTTAAGCCTCCCATGTAACCACACTCCTCTAATGCTTGTTCAAAATTAACCTTCCAGCACTCCTCTAACTACCCCCTCCCATCAGAGGCCACTTGGCCCATCACTCACTCTAGCTCTCTCACCTTCTCCACTCTCCCATATTCCACTGACCATGCATGTTCCAAAAACAGATCAACTTTTCATTTCAGTGCTTCCCCCTACGTACACTACTGCCTCATGCTCCTTGCCCACCAAGTTACCCCCCACATCCTCAAATCTGAGAGGCCGAATATGTTCAACCCCTAGACTATAACTCGACCCTGCAGAGCCATATGCAACTGATTGGAATTTTGGGGTGTGGTGATGGGCAACTTTGACCAATAGGGCCGCTGGCAGCAGTATAAAGCACTGCACATGTGTGAATTTATTCGCTCTTTCTGTCAGTCCATCAGGAGGGGGTCCAAGTAAAGGGGGGCAGATTCTGTAGAACAGAGAGCAACAAGAGCAATAGCTACAATCATTAGAAGGCACGGAAAGACCGGTTTAACTAAGCTTTTGCCACACCTGAAGATCCTTCACCCCTGACAGGATGGAGGACGCCCACACCAAGGCCCCGGCTGAATGCCTGGCCTACTTCTCAGTTAATGAAACCACAGGTCTTACCCCGGATCAGGTCAAGAAAAACCTGGCTAAATACGGCTACAATGGTGAGATTCACAAGATGTCTTGAAGACGCATGCAGGGTTTAATAGAAAGACAACCAAACACTCTAACTGGTGGTCATATCTCTTTTTAGGAAGGCACAGAGATAGGATTACAATAGTGCTTTTGGTTCAGCTTTTAAATTGTGAAAACAGTAGATGCAATTGAATAGATTTGAATTTAATTTTCAGTGGCATTTTAAGTGCAGCTGGGATTGAAAATATACTTTGGTGGAGGGGGAGAAGGGAAGAAAGACAGGTGATGGCACAGCAGCTTTGCTTGGTTATTTGAGAGGTCTTATTAGATTAGTAGAATTTCAGGCAGATGGGGGAATGAGATTCTTAGGTTCAGGCTGAAGTTGGCCTGGGTGATTAGATAAATTACTGGCATTACCAAGTAATGATGTACAAAACCGGCCCTGTTGCACACAGAGAACTTATCATGCACAAGTCTTTAAAAATCTATTGTAATGATTCCAAGTGTTGGAAAACTTTCCTGAATATTGAAGCTAGGACTGTACATGTCTGTGATGATTGACAACAGTTCATATTTTATAAATGTTCATTCAAAATTGATAGATACAGTGCAAAACATCTGTAAAGATGTTTCTGTGTGAGACTGAACATGTTCTTTTTCACTAATACACTCTGTAAGTCATCTGCATGTGTCATATAAAAATCAGCTTTAAATGTTATAGCCTAATAACACAAAGAAAGATTGGCCAGTGTATTGTTGTCATGCTGTCTTGAGTTCTGGTCAGTTGTTCATTTTCTTTCTTTCTTTTTGTTTTTCTCTTGTCTCTGTCTATACTTTGTTTCTCAGAGCTGCCAGCTGAGGAGGGTAAGTACACACATAAAGCAAAAAAAAGTGACATCATGAGAAATAAATCAAGTCCATATTTGTCAGCCCATAGTACATCAATGGAATCTTAAAATCTAGTAAGGATTGAACTAAATTCCCATTCCTTTTAGGAAAATCCATCTGGGAGCTGATCATTGAGCAGTTTGAAGATCTGTTGGTCAGAATTTTGCTGCTTGCTGCCTGCATCTCTTTCGTAAGTTACTGACAAGTGGACAGTTCCCAGAAAAGCAGCAAATATACAAGCAACCACAGAGAAAATCAATACCCATGTTTTTTTTTTTTACTGAGCATGAAGTGAATATTCTAAAACGATTGGACGTAAATCATATACAGAATCATATATTCTTTTTAGAACAAACGAGTTCTCTAAATCAAGACCTTATGTATGTACAAAACATATCAAACTCTTTGCTTCATGTGATTTAATCAGATCTGTCAGCATATAGATACAACATGTATTTTAAACACACCCTTTAAACTTTAGTGGTGTGTTTTGTGTACAGCTGTTGTGACAGTATCCTGCACTTCATGCTGTTACATACAACATGACCATCTATGGTGTCATGCTGCAAGGTACACATGCTAATTGGCCATTTATTTAAGCATTAAGGTTATGTGCAAAAGTCTAAATGGTACTGAGAGCTGTACAGCATCAGTATTATTATATGCTGGCAGTATTACCTAGTGCAATGTAGAATCAAATAGTAGAGATGAAGATTAATGTATTGGGCCAGGGAGCCAAATGGTGTCATTTATCTCACAGCTTTCTAAGCAGGAAAGACTCCGTAAGGTGGATACTTGGGGGGTTCGGCGGGTATTAGGAGTTTAGAAGTGTACATGGGGGGTATTCATGTCTGCCCTCCTCCACACTCTGCGTCAACCAGCTGTTCCAATATCCTTAGAAGGAAAATATTAAGGGGCTCAGAAGACGTGTGGGGGAGAAGGGGTTATTTTAAGAAGGACTCAAGTTGAAGAAAGAAACACAATCCTTTTGAAATGTCAGGAGACATACATGAGAGAAAGCACAGTGAGAGTAGCTACAACAACAGGTCTGTTGTGCAACAATATTGTGAAATAATGTTTTGACTGTTTCTTATGTATGCATGCACTACACAAGAGAAGAAATTTAGCAACCAGACCAATAGTATCATGCGTTTTCAGAATTAATATTTACTGGTGGGTCCAGTAAGCCACTGATCAATAAATAATAATAAAATCTAAAGTACTTGGAAAATATCTTTAACTTCTCTAAAAGCTTTATATTAATGGTGTAATATCCTATAGATATCACTACATTTTGTAAGATTTAACTTCAGATTACTTTGTGTTTCCTCTCATAAAACACTTTTGTGTATGATAAAATTATTTAGCAAAACCGTATACTGAAATCTGTCTTGACTTTTTAATATCTTTCATGAATGATATAAGTCTTATCTGGTCAGCATGTACCTTGTGCTGGTTTTTAATGTCTCTCTCTGTGTGTTTTTAGGTCCTGGCCTGGTTTGAGGAGGGTGAAGAGACCGTTACTGCCTTTGTTGAGCCTTTTGTCATTTTGCTCATTCTCATTGCCAATGCCGTCGTCGGTGTGTGGCAGGTAATACACCAAATACACAGATAAATGTAGACTTTTCTGATTTCATAATGGAAATTAAGTTTATGCATAACTCACTTGCGTCTATTATCTAAGCCAAGCAAATGTCTTTGTGTCATTCAGGAGCGTAATGCTGAGAGCGCCATTGAGGCTCTGAAGGAGTATGAGCCTGAGATGGGTAAGGTCTACCGCTCTGACAGAAAGAGCGTCCAGATGATCAAGGCTAGAGAGATTGTCCCCGGTGACATTGTGGAGGTGTCTGGTACGTCTTTTACACAAGCACTTGTTTCACAGTCTCTTAGAAATATTTATTATTTAATTAGTAAATGTTGTATTCAGTGCACAGTTTGCAGATATTTCTATATATATATAATTTTTTTCAGATGTCCTATAGGTCTGTTTTTTGTTCATGTTCTTTTTGTTGTAGCACTGGTCATGAATCACTATTTTTTTGCTACACTATTAACTAATTCTTTCCTCTTCAATAGTTGGTGATAAAGTTCCTGCTGACATCAGGATTACTGCTATTCGTTCTACCACCCTTCGTGTTGACCAGTCCATCCTGACTGGTTAGTGCTTTTAACAGTGTCAACCTCTACTCTGTACTCTAACAATGATCATTAAAATAAGTCCATTGGTATCAAATTAGTTAGAACATTAAAACTATACAAATACTGCAAACACAACAAGTGGTTTCTTTTGAATTAATCATTTGTAAAGCAGCATCACTCTCTTCTCCTTTGTATATTTTATTGTAATTGTATATAAATATGGTTAACTCTTTGTACAGGTGAGTCCGTCAGTGTGATCAAGCACACAGAGCCTGTCCCCGACCCTAGAGCTGTCAATCAGGACAAAAAGAACATGCTTTTCTCTGTGAGTTTTTATCCACACACACACATCTCCAAATACTAATCAATTGGTTTCTATTCATACCTCAATACACTCAAGTTTCTGGAAAAAAAATTCTTATGAGATAAGGATAGCTCTAGCCTTAACTCAACTCCTAACATGGTAACTGCGATTCTTCCTTGTAAAATGGGTTTTTGGTACTAGAACAACAAACATAATCCCCAACTCGAGCCTGATCATTAAGTCTTCATGGTAGAAAAAAAGAATTGTTCCAAGAACAAGTAGTTTAAGTTTCTTTTCCCACCTATAGGGCACAAACATTGCTGCAGGCAAGGCTATTGGAGTTGCTGTCGCTACTGGTGTAGCCACTGAGATTGGTAAGATCCGTGACCAGATGGCTGCCACAGAGCAGGAGAAGACCCCTCTGCAGCAGAAACTGGACGAGTTTGGTGAGCAGCTCTCTAAGGTTATCTCTCTGATCTGCGTCGCTGTCTGGATGATCAACATCGGCCACTTTAATGACCCCGTCCATGGTGGATCCTGGATCCGTGGCGCTGTCTACTACTTCAAGATCGCTGTTGCTCTGGCTGTAGCTGCCATCCCTGAGGGTGAGCATGATAACATGTGCAACACATCTCCCAACATTAATTATATACACACAACATTATGTCCAGGACAGGGTTAAAACTTTGACCTTTAGTCTAGACTTGACATACAGCATTGTTAATGTACTGTATCTAAACCTTTTGAGATTATCAATATTATTAAAAGATATTAATCCAACCATAAACTGTACTCTCTTCAGGTCTGCCTGCTGTCATCACTACCTGTCTGGCTCTTGGTACCAGACGTATGGCCAAGAAAAATGCCATTGTCCGTTCACTGCCCTCTGTGGAGACCCTGGGCTGTACTTCTGTCATCTGCTCTGACAAGACTGGTACCCTGACCACCAATCAGATGTGTGTGACCAAAGTAGGTGTTCAGCTATCTTTATATACAAATCAACTATAAAATAATGAAGCTATTGCTAATACTGATATACTATAATCCTGAAGGTGAAGTGTGTAATTATTTCACTGTTGAAACAACTGTAAGCTGACTTTCAAATTACACTTTCAAAACAATGCTAAGATCATATCCTTTAAGCTTTTTCAAGGCTGAAATGGCAACCTCTGGATCAACAAAGTTTTGGATTTGGGGGAAAGACCATTTATTTATTTATTTATTTTTTCTGACAAAAATGTCAGATTGGAAATGGAAGTAGGTGTGTTTGGGGATTAATTATTTGGGTGCTGCAAGTGGTACTGAAATTACACACTTTACCTTTGAACATGAGTTCAAAGTCTTGTGCATGTATACATTTATATTAATAATGGGATATTTTTACTTGCACACTTAGATGAAATTGTGTATTATTACAGATGTTCGTCATTGATAGAGTCGATGGTGATCACGTTGAACTTGACTGCTTTGACATCTCTGGCTCCAAGTACACACCTGAGGGTGAGGTGTAAGTACACAATTAAACACTTCCCTTTAACTGCTCCTTTTTATCACCAGGCTATCAGCATGTCAAAGTCACAAATGTAATCTGAGTGTCATATTTCTCGTAGCACAAAGGCGGGTGCTCGTGTCGACTGTGGTCAGTATGATGGTTTAGTTGAGTTGGCCACCATCTGCGCCCTCTGCAATGATTCCTCCCTTGACTATAATGAGGTGAGAGCTACGTGTTCTTTTATTCTTCATTCTACTGTTCCCTTTTCTATATCTGTCTGAAGACAAAGCCTGTCATCTACCTCTGTGTTACAGTCCAAGAAGATCTATGAGAAGGTCGGTGAGGCCACTGAAACCGCTTTGTGCTGCTTGGTTGAGAAGATGAATGTTTTTAAGACCAATGTCCACAGCCTGTCCAAGATTGAGAGAGCAAATGCCTGCTGTAGCGTAAGTAAAGATGTAAACCTTTTTGAAACATCAGTAATGTAGCTTGGCGCTGATAGCTCTGTAACTCAATTTGTTTCCATTTTTATCCTGTGTAGGTCGTGAAGCAGCTGATGAAGAAGAACTTCACTCTGGAGTTCTCCCGTGACAGGAAATCCATGTCTGTGTTCTGTACCCCTACCAAGGGTGATGCAGGCAGCAAAATGTTTGTGAAGGTATGTGTCCCACTCAAAAACATTGCCATGGTTTCTTGGAACTTCCTTGCAAATAACATGGTATATAAAAGTATATGTTATCTAGTGCATCACTGTACTATAGTGCAATCATAATATTATTTGTAAGGATTTAAGAAGTAAATGATCACAAAAAAATGTTTTAATTGATGGGAATGTTTAACAAAATAATAGATGCATTTCATGACTCCTCATTTTGTTAATATAGGGCGCTCCAGAGGGTGTGATTGACAGGTGTTCCTATGTACGTGTCGGTTCTACTCGGGTACCCCTGACTAACGTTGTGAAAGATAAGATCATGTCCGTCATCAAAGAATGGGGTACTGGACGTGACACTCTCCGTTGCCTGGCACTTGCCACCCGAGACAATCCCCTGAAGGTTGAAGAAATGAACCTTGAGGACTCTACTAAATTTGCTGACTATGAGGTGATTATGAAAAACGCAACACCATAATGAATTTAATCTATTAATTCTCCCATGTCTGGCTGGTAAGGCTTATTGCCCACATGTATTACCACTTAAACCAGCATCCAAAGCGTGGATGTGGCAAGGATGTGGCTGGTCAGCTTTTCCTCTTGTTGAATATATTTGTTGAATATAATTGTAGCCTACTATTCACAGGCTGTTTAAGACAATGTTAAGACTAGATGGCAAATGCTGGGTTAAATGCTACACTCCAACCTACAGTGGTTCACCTGCACTATTCCCTTGTGTCTAGAGTAAAGAAAATGCTGTACTCGCTAAAAGCATAGACTGTATCCAAACATTCACAATCATAATATCAGTATGGATAATATTATTAGCAATCTTCAGCAACGATATCCTCCTCTTATGGTGGTATAGCATGGATAATAAATGTAAGCTACATAAAATCGTTGTCTTATTACTTTTCTGTCTTGTTCAGACTGACTTGACCTTCGTTGGCTGTGTCGGTATGTTGGATCCCCCCCGTAAAGAGGTTACTGGCTCCATTGAACTGTGCAGGGCAGCTGGCATTCGTGTTATCATGATCACAGGTATGCTTTTTATCCATCCTTTCATCAGTCATCTTCCTCAACCTTTTAATCTTTTACTGTTGCAAGACCTGACACCTGTCCACCAAAACCCTCAGGTGACAACAAGGGCACTGCTGTGGCCATCTGCCGTCGTATTGGCATCTTTTCTGAGGATGAGGATGTAACTGGCAAGGCTTACACCGGCCGAGAGTTTGATGACCTGCCCCGTAGTGAACAGAGCGAAGCTGTCTGCAAGGCATGCTGCTTTGCCCGTGTCGAGCCCTCCCACAAGTCTAAGATTGTTGAGTTCCTGCAGGGCTACGATGAGATTACTGCTATGGTGAGATATAAGTACACTTTACAAGCCAGCTTCCACAACACCATATCACATGAAACCCTTCCTGAAGATGATATAGTAATGCTGTTATATTTCCGTCAGACTGGTGATGGTGTCAATGATGCCCCTGCCTTGAAGAAGGCGGAAATTGGCATTGCCATGGGCTCTGGCACTGCCGTTGCCAAGTCAGCCTCTGAGATGGTCCTGGCCGATGACAACTTCTCTTCTATTGTGGCTGCCGTTGAGGAAGGCAGAGCCATTTACAACAACATGAAGCAGTTTATCCGTTACCTGATTTCTTCCAATGTTGGGGAGGTCGTCTGGTGAGAATCCATGGCCTTGTTTAATGCATGTTTAATGTACTCATATACAGTATGCCCACGCTTGATAATTCTTCTCGTCTCTTCCTTTCTCATAGTATTTTCCTGACTGCTGCTCTCGGTCTGCCTGAGGCTCTGATCCCAGTCCAGCTGCTCTGGGTGAACTTGGTGACTGATGGTCTCCCCGCCACTGCCCTGGGCTTCAACCCCCCTGATCTTGATATCATGGGCAAGCCTCCCCGCTCTGCCAAAGAGCCCCTGATCTCTGGCTGGCTGTTCTTCAGATACATGGCCATTGGTGGTGGGTATTCTTGTTACTTCTGTAGGATGTCAGCTACTCAAGTTCTCTATGTGAGTTTTCTTGTTGGCCTAATGAACTGACTGCCTTCAGGTTATGTGGGTGCTGCTACTGTTGGTGCCGCTGCTTACTGGTTCCTGTATGATGAGGAGGGTCCTCAGATCACCTACCACCAGCTGGTGAGTGATTTCTCCATCATATTATCACTTATTATTGTATTTATCACACATGGAAAGAAAGTTCCTTTGACACATCTGTTCACACCTGCTAAATTCTCTTCCTTCTGTAGTCTCACTTCATGCAGTGCCATGAGGAGAATGAGGACTTCACTGGCATTGAGTGTGAAGTGTTTGAGGCTGCTACACCCATGACCATGGCCCTGTCTGTCCTGGTCACAATTGAGATGTTCAACGCTCTCAACAGGTTACATCTTAGATCTGCAGTTTTATTACATCAAACATGTTTATTTTTTTTCTTGAAGTTGCAGCTCTTCTAACTCAACAGCTTTATTCCAAAATTTAGTGAACCCCCTTGCTAATCTAAAGTCTAAGGCAGTATGTTAACCAAAATCTTATTTATAGTAACTGTAACTGAGTTGTAAAGTTCTTCACTGACAGCGACTTTCTTAACAGTAACCTATATGAATCACTAAAAGAGTAACTTTTGGAGTTGAATCTTTTTTTATATATATATATATATTTCCGTGAAAGATACAATGCATCACAGCATTAGAATTTGCCAGAAAAAAATAATGCGTCTTAAAACAGTGTCCTAAACAACGCCCATTTTTAAAGCCACCACAACACAGCATCTACAAAATGGCAATTTAATTTCTTAACATGTATCTATGTTGTACATTTGGCTCTAAGTGTATTTAATGTGTGTATTTACTGGATAAACTAAAATAATTTTCTCAAAAAAAAATCAATTAAATTTTTAAAATACTTTAAAATTTAAATATGATTCCAAGTGACCAGAGGGGACTCGTGATTGACAGGTATAATTGAGGCCAGTGATGCCATACAATACTGTCAGGTTATGCAACTGAGCTAATTTGACCCTGTGACTGATAATAAGGACTATAATGGTTTTTCTCTGTGTTTCTATCTATTTCTCAATAGCTTGTCTGAGAATCAGTCTCTGTTGCGCATGCCTCCATGGAGCAATTGCTGGCTAGTGGCTGCCATGACCCTCTCCATGTCCCTCCACTTCATGATCATCTATGTGGACCCCTTGCCCGTACGTCTCTGATCTTTATTTGATCCTGTTCTTTATATTTTACTATATCTCTTACACTGGCCACAACTTTCCTTTCCCTATTACAGATGGTTTTCAAGCTAACTCACTTGAACGTGGAACAGTGGATAGTGGTACTGAAGCTTTCTTTCCCTGTTATCCTCATTGATGAGGTGCTGAAGTTTGTTGCCCGCAACTACCTGGAGCGTAAGTTCTCAAACATATGTAAATATGCATGTATTCACATAATTATAAAATAACATGCATTTAAATAATAAAAATATTTTACATGTCAAACTACATTCAGACTTGTACTCTATTAAAAACTTACTGATTTGTTTCTATTACAGAAACTTAATATAATAAACTTACAATTTTTTATTTATTATATATTAATTGCATTTAATATTTTCCTCATATAACTTGTTTGCACTAAAAAGTTATTTTTAATTCCACACTCTTTCTTCCTTTCTCTTATCTCTCACACTCATTTCATTTATTTCACACTAACCTACTATATTCATTTCTAGCCTAAACAGTCCTCACCTCCCAGTTTTCAAGTAACAGAAGCAAGGTATTCAATAATAGCCGTGCTGTACCTGTCTTTATGGATGTCTCTATCCTTTTGCATGTTTACTGGTTTGGCTGGTGTTGCTTTGAGGGAACATGTGGTCTTAAACTTGTCTGTGATTCAACCATGCATGCATGGAATTCCAGTGAAATTTATGCTGAACTTTCCACTTGTCTTCCCTTGTATTGTCAGTCTAGAAAAAAAACCTGGCTTATGTCTACTAATGGGGAGATTTTAATTTATATGATATAAACTAACTTTTTGCTAAAGTGCATGGAAAATATTTATTACACAATGTGCAACCCTTAGCATAACCCTAAAATCTGATTAACTGAGAGGAATGTTGTTCCAGAACCATTGAGGATGATCCAGTAATGTCCTGTTTCGGTAAATCATGTTCCAAGAACATGTTCTGCTTGTGTAAATCAAGTTAAATGCAAATATATTATTTTCTTGAAGTTTCAAGATACAGTGTTGTGAATTAATACTTTAGTTTATATAACAATACTATGTACTTTAATTTTAAAAATGTAGATGTTAAGATCCAATAAATATGAAATGGTTACTTAACAAACAGATGCAATTGTGGCCATAACATTTTTTAAAGACAACTTTTACTTTTAAAAAAAGCACTTGCTTTTTTTTATATATTATTGTTTACAATGCAAAAATAATATGATGCTTTGCTAAATTTTGAAATATTGTATAGTGATCTGTGTATTTAGATACGTATCCTGTTGTGAGGTAGTAGACGATACCCAGCCCTGCTGATACCCTAAACAGGGTTTCAAAAAATCATGTTTAGTGTTGCTTAGCATTTGCTCAGAGTTCTTATGTTTATCAAATTTCATTTTTTGTGATTTCCAGCTAAAGCTTGAAATGCAGAGACAACAACGTGGGAGTAAAGAAAACAGGAGATAAAGAAGAAGAGAACAGCAAGAATAAATAAGGAAGAAAAGGGGAAGAGAGTATTTACATCCACTGAGAAAGAAGCTCTCATGAGCCCATCTGCAGAATGGAGAGCACAAATCTTTGGGAAAAAAGCACATAAAAATAAAAAAAAAATAAATACAAAGTTTGACAGAGATGAATATATAAGTCAGCCCTTCCTAATTAGTGTTGGAATGCTAAATTGTTTTGTTCTTAAATGGACTAATAAGTGTATTAAACATTTTTTGTTAAAACTATACCATTTTACAGTCTCCATTTTATTTGTCTTTATTCAAATTCTACATATACAGTACATACATGCACAGTTTTGTTTTTAATTCCATCCCTTAATAACCTCCTAGAAGCATTTCCAAATTAACTCAATTAAAGTAATTGAATTTAATTTAATATTTGGCATGAATTATCTTCATGGAAGACACAGTTGTTTACACACAAATGGATTTACATGCCTTTGCTTCATTGGTGAATTGAAGGCATTGCATTTAAAAAAACTAATCACTTTACACATTAACCTGGTAACTTGCATCCTACTTTTGGACGCAAGAAGTGGGATAATAAAATTAAAATGGACGTAGTTTATGAAACCATTGCATTAGCATAAAACACACTACGTATTTTGCATATTGCATATTTTCCATTGTATTATAGTACAAGACACAAAATGACAAATCACTACTTTTCACTTTTCACACAGTTTAAACTATAAAATGTTAATTCAAAATGTTCATCTCCCTTTTATACTGTGATTAACTATCATCAATTTTTCACACATGCACATTGTCAAAGCACCTTTATTAATATAGCGCTTTTACGGATTGTGTCAAATCCACCAGAAGTCATCAGTGCAGTTAAGACACCAGACAGTGTGAAATCACTGAGATTTTGGCTATATGAATATGAAGCATTTCTTTATGTGCGCTGGTTACATGGGTACCTGTTTTCACTCGCACACCCTGGGGCTATTGGGGGGCTGTATAATTGGGATTGGAACTGAGGGTCTTAGAATTAAACCCTTAGGGTAGAGGTCTCAAATTAAGTTTCTTGAGGGCCACATACTGTACCTCTGCAGAGTTTCACTCCAACCAGCTCCAACTCACACCTTCTAGTAAACTTCTAGTGATCCTGAAGAACTTTATTAGCTGGATTAGGTGTTTTAGAGCTAAACTGTGCAGAGCTGTGGCCCTCCACGAACTGAGTTTGAGACCAATGTCTTGGGGACTGGACTGGAGGGTGCCTTATTGCAATCAACAATTTTTAAGTTACTCCAAACAACATGTATACAAAGATAAACTTTTCTAAGGCCTAGGCCTAAATCTAAAATATAAGAAATAGAAATAGAAAGTGAATTCATGTTCTCATTAATAGGCTTCTCCAACTTTTTACCATCTCTTTGACTTTTCCAGCATTTTGTGATTATATATCACATACCTTTAAAAGAACGGTCTCAGGTTACGTATGTAACCATAGTTCCCTGGGTAGGGAACGAGACACTGCACTTTGGGGAACACCTCGTCGTGACCCGTGTCTGAAGCATACAATGAAAAAACACCAACTTGTTGGCCGGCGACTGCCTCCGAAGTCACTACCAGCGTGACTAAAAATCAACAATGGGAGAGCACGTCATTATCTTCTTCGTCTGAAGCTTGCGTCCGAAGCATGGCAGAGAGCTAGAGGACGCAGTGTCTCGTTCCCTACTCAGGGAACTATGGTTACATACGTAACCTGAGACCGTTCCCTTTCGAGGGAACCTCGAACTGCGTCCTCTAGGGGGCGCTTTGGGGAACAGTATACCCACGCCGCCATGCTGAGGGGAATGCAGGCCAGAATCATGGCGAGCACTAAGTACCAACTCTACCATTTCCATGGGAGTTGCCCCTGGGCTGTCTGTGACAGTACCCCTTACAGCCAAAAGGCCTAAGCTACATACCCAACTTAATTGTTAGGGCCTCGGCCCAGGGTAGAGCTGAAGGCTTGGAATCAGGAAAGATTCCTTTAAAGGGATACGGCTAAGAACGTAGCATTTGTACCAAGTCTTGCCTGTCACACAGGGGCTACCACTAGCTTACGCATAAGCTTGCTGAAAGAGCTGTCTCAACAGTTGTCTAGTGGCAACACCCTGTTTAGATAGGTATCCAAGGATACATACTGTAGGTGGAGTGGCGCCCAAGATGAACGGGGCTTTTACCAACTCAAGAAAGGACACTAAGCAACCGCGCGAAGCCCTCACCATATAGGATTTTAGAAAGAATGCAGAATACTAGCGTGCAAACTTACCACAGTGTGGATTTCAAAAAGTGTGCAAAGACTACACGTGCACACTTACCATAGCATGGATTTCCAAATACTGTTCTAAGGAGGGGCTCTCGTGGCACTTCGATAGAGCAGCTCATAGATGGAATGTTACATCTCAAAACAGTAAGATTGAGAGTCATCAACTGGATCTATGGAAACAATACTGGAGCACTCTGGGGAAAAAACAGAGAACTCCGTCTCATACGAGAGGAGAACTCCGAGCTCAGAGTAGCGCAATCATAGGCGACCCTATTTTGGAAAAAGGGGAGCGCTGCTAAATTACCACGAGAATCACCCAAATAGCCCCTCATGTTGAGGGAAGCGATGCTTGAGGTGTATAAACAAATACACACTGGCTGAATGGAGCCCAAGGAACCAAGGTCTAATCATCTCAAGAAAGGGAACGAAGCAGAGCGCGTAACCCTTATCCTACAAGATTTCAGAAAGTTTGCAGAGTCTTGCGTGCAAACTTACCACTTTTAGGATTTTTAGAAAGTGCGCAAAGTGTTCACATACACACTGACCACCATGTGGTTTTGAGAAAGTACACAAAGCTGAGCGTGTGTACTTAAAGGTTCCTAAGCATCGCAGAAGTGCTGAATCTCACGGGAGAGGCAAGCTCAATTTTACAAACCTCAGGTGAGGGGAGCTCACCTGAGTCAACATATACAAGAAGACTTCTGTAACTGCCACCTCCACTTCCCAGTAGATGCAACAGCACCCTTAAGACATCCATGAAATTCCCTGCAGTGCTGTGCCAGGCCTGATGATTAAGGAGGCTCCCTCAGAAACCTGTGATCTCAGCCGCCTAATACCGGAACATGAAACCAGATGGCTGCTGCTGGCGAATGTTTAGTAAACACTGTAACTGAGCACTGCAAAGCAAACTCACAGAGCGTATTAGTAGACATGTAACCACCAGCAATTAAATAAAAATAAGTATATACAGAGAGGGTTACATGTACTCACCCACCCTCCTATGCCGAAGCCCCGCTCAAGGGGCACCTCCATTTAGTCTGGACCTTCAGTCAGGTTGGTTGCTATGGACATAGAACCATAAAAAAACATTATAGTTCCAGCATAGGAGACTGTTATGCGAGAGGTTTCTACCTAACCTCGATCAGGTGCCGAGCTGGTGGTTACAGGGGAATTAGGAAGGGGAGGATAAAAGCAGAAGTTAACCCTCTGAAGTCAATTAACGCATATACGCGTTATTAGGCTATTTTCTCCAGACTCCAGAGGGTTAAAAATCCCCAAAGGGAACGAGTAGATACCTCGGTATCACTCTGATTCGGACGAGAACGCTGCCTCGTCTAGATCATACCCCTTAGGTTCTGCTTACCTCCTCGTGACCCACGATTCCTCTAACCCTTGCCCGCAGGTGGGGGAGGAGCACGAGTTGCGACACTAGCCTTCTGTGCCCATCTTTGATCCTCAGATCGAGACAGGCCAGGACCCCTATGTTGTTTGGGCTCAGACCTGGACATTCCTACCGATGTCTGTTCGTCCACAGATGTCTCTCCGCTGCCACCATGTCCGCCATAGTCCTGCCCATGGCGGAGGTGGCCTGCTTGGTAGCACGGAGAGAGATCCGTGGTGCGGTGCATCTCAGCTACCTGATCAGAAAAGCCCCTGCCTCTATCCAGGTCTCTTAGCAGATCAGTCTGATATGCTTGAAGCACCAGCATCGTGTGTAATAAAGCGACAGCCTGACCTGCTACTGCGTATGCCTTGCCATTTAAGCTAGATGATTTTCTGAAGGGGTTTAGATGGCAAGGAGGGAGATTAAGAGAGGAGGTTTCCCCTGCAGAAAGAAAAAAATTTCACAGATACATTTTTTTAAATTATTTATAAAATTTTTAGCTCTTTCTACAGGGGGCATTCCCTCCTAGCCGCTTCCGCGGATCACCTCGATAATCTGCCAAAATCGATGGATGCGAGAAGAAAACGGCATCTTTCATTTCTTTTTAATCTCTGTATGGAGATCATGCACAAATGAAAGGCTCATCTGAGCTGGAGGGCTATGGTCAAAAGGTAATTTTCATTCAATAACCTCCAACAGCTCTACATAAGCAGGGCAGGAGAATTGAGAAGGCTCAGCCCCAGCTTCTTCACCATCCTCAAATATCTCCTGCTTTTCCTGGGTAAAACCCATCAGAGCACTAACCTCAGTATGAGAAAGTGTTAAAGATATAACATCATCCTCCCAAGGCTCTCTCTCGTCTGCTGCCCCCCCCCCCCCCCCCATCCCCTTTTTTTACGATCGCGAAAGGGAAAGTCCCTCTTTTGTGAAAGTGGGGGTGAATGGGATAAATATCTGCCTCAAGTGGAACTGGCATATAACTCCAGTATTCATTCGGGGTTCTCTCCTTTCTTTCTTGCACATGGCAGAGAACCACGGCTACCTGCAGATATCCTTCTGAACTATAGTCCTGCTGTCACTTCCTATACACCAGGCACCCCTGCAGGCTATGCTCATGATGTGACTATGCGTTTGTCTTACCCTTTCAAAGATGCTGCTGTGCGGTCCAGACTACTACCAATGCAAAGACTGAATGTCCAAATCCATCTGCTTTGTTGACTGAACCTGAAAGTGTGCCAGTGTTTTCCGGCCTCTATGGCCCCTGAGAGGGCTTGTTATAACAAAAGAAAAAAATACTAATATTACAACTTCTGAGTTGCAAATTTTAAATTTACACTCATTTAAAACTGAGAAATGCATGAGACATTAATCTAAATGTAAATGTTGAGTCCACATACACCATACAGTTATTTACAATCAAGCATAAATATAAGCACAAACACTGTTTTTGTACACTTTTGTGTTATCAGTGTACAAAAACACAAAGGTTATGTATGATACACAGAAGTTCATTACATTTTCTTAATTGTAGTTTCAGCACTACTACAACACATTTCACATTACACTTTAAACAACACTTCACACACATACACAGCTGAAAGGTTAGAAATCCATATTATATAAATGATTTCATATAGATACATAGATTCAGATACAGAAAATTCATAAATAGACCAACTGCACTTTTAATTATTTATTGTTGTCTTCTTCTGTTACCTCATGAAGCTTTAAAATTTGGTCTTTTTTTCTTCTTTTTTTTTCAGGATAAAAAAGCAAACACATGGTCTTAAAAAATATTATGAAAAACACTGAGTGCTTCAAATTGTGATTCTGGAGTTTGAGGAAAAGAGAGGAAGTAGATAGCGATGATGACTTGCAAGAGCATCTCAGTTGTTTGAGAGTGTGAGCGAGAGCTGTCTCATGTCTTGCGTCATCGAGTCTTATTTTAGAAACGCAGCCATTACATTCCAAAGTAAGAATTAAACTATAGTTTTTATGCCTCACAGTCGATACTGGCTACATTGCACTTTGCTTAGACACACATTTACAATGTTCTGTAAGCACTTCCCGTCGGGGTAATACCTGTCACCATTTTGAAGTGCGTTCCACTTCAAAGTGTATGAGGGAGATTTATTTGGAGAGACCATTGACCCCTTTATTTTGACCAAGGGAGCGATTCTACTTATAAAACTCAGGTAAGTCCAACAACATAGTTGTGATGTGACAGACATCCTAACTAGGACACAGCCTTCGAAATGAGACACAGCTACAGTGTTTTCGCCATCTTCACCAGCCTGAGAAGAGAATCTTTTGGTTCCAAAAGTGTGATGAAAACTAACAACTGTATCCCACACACAAACAGGTTTTGTTAAAAACCAAGAGAACAAAGAACACATAGCTTGGTAAACCACAATAGATGAGGGCCAAAAACTGTAAACTTTTTTTACAATTGTAAAAATGCAGAGAAGTTTCCTGTAAGGGGTAAGTTTAGGCGTAGGGCAATAGAATATACACTTTGTATAATATAAAAACCACTACTTCTATGGAATGTCCCCATTAAGATGTGTGTGTGTGTGTGTGTGTGTGTGTGCACGTGCAGTATGATGACACTATTATTGTAAAAATGTAAACAAAAAAATATCAAAACTGTATCAAGTATACAAATAGTGTTTCAGTCCAGACTTTTTTTTTTTTTTTTTTTAACTTTTATTTTAACTTATTTTTTCTACTACATACTGTGGACAATGCATCACATTTCGCAAGAGTATGAACACATTTCCACAGCCTATCAGGGGATGTTTGGCTTCTGGAGGCTTAAAGGGAGCTCCGTATATCACGTGATTTCTGGGAAGCAGCTCTTTTGATGAAATGGTTGAAACCGGCAGAAGGGAAATTGGCTGGAGGAAGGTAGCAAAGTGGGAGGGGTTTATTGTTCTGTTTATCATTACTTGTATTTACGATGGCTCAGTTAAGATGTCACATAACACATAATCATGTTGTAGTAAATAATAAACATTATCAGTTGAAAGTGGAGTAGTTAACGCGGTGGACTGTAAGAAACGTCAGGTGGTACTTAAGATTTGTGGTCCTAATATGTGTCAATTTTTTTTTTTCATAAAATTATTTTTCTGTAAATGTTGCCAATGTTTGTATAGAATTAATTGGATTTGTGCTTATATATTGACATATTTCTTAAATAATTTCATAACAAAAAATATGCTATATTTTCCAAAGAAAATTAGCGCTGTGATCCGCCGAGCGCCCCCTCCAGATGTGAAGGGTATTTATATATTGAACAGCTTCATGGTCGCTCCACTGCTTTGCTTTCAGGAGTTTATTGTGAACGGACTTGTGTTCTTCACAGCGGCTGACAGTGCACAGGATCGAAACTAAGGTAATCGAAACTACAAACAAACTACATTAGGATTTTCACAAAATGTAATCCAAATTGAATCCAGATCTATTTAAACACACATCAATTATTCTACATTGGTTTGAAGAGAAGGATTTTAGAAAAAAATCGCAGAAATTATTTAATTCCTTGTTTTTTACTGTTGGGTTTTCACTCTTACGAGTTTTTAGGACGTTAACTTAAATAACTGACGATTGTTTGAAGTGGATCATTAATTGTAAGATTTACAAAACGTACTGTGACGGTTCTTTGGTATAATGTTAGATATACGATGGTAGTAAATTATTTACAAATCACTTCCTATAATACACGGAGGGCGCAGCCAATTTAGGGCACTGCCAAGGGGCACAGGGAGGCGATTTCTTTCGTGGGTGATAACCACAATAAATGAAAATATTTAAGAATCTTCTAGAGTCAAAATAATATTTAATAATCTGTGCGTAATTACAATTGAGAATTGTTTTTGTTAAGTGCTTGCTTACATCGTACTATACTGACCCAGTTGTTCCTGTAAGGCTAAAAATCTTGGAACCACATAAAAAATAGATAACAAAATATCACAAATATCAACAAAATATCGATATTAGAGTATGTATTAATTTTAAATTAAAATACATAAAAACATGGTACTTTTTATTAGTGAATTTGTAACAATTACTCACTTCCATGAACTGTCAATGTATGATAGGCTACGACTGACTTTAATCTGCAGCTGAAAATCTATGTTTTTCAGATGGCATCTGGAAGAATTCGTTCCACACGTCGCCTGCGTTCCTGGATAGTGGAACAGGTGTGTGTGTGTGTGTGTGTGCAGTGTGTTGAGAATTTCAGAAGATCTGAATTTAGGCCCAAAGACTTTCTTAATCTGAAGGAGGTAGATAGATTATGCTCTCTCAGTGTTGGATATAGGCATCCTTTACGGATTAATGTTGTACTAGATGCACTCCCCGTCCAAAAAATCATGATTGGATGAGTGAGCTGACGCTTTTCTTGTAAAACACTCATGTTTTGAGACATTCACTTTCTCTGCTGCAGTTTGATCTCTTTCAAATATTTTATCTTATAACAATCTCTAGTGCTTCCTGTTATGCTTTTGTGTGTTGCTGATGACTTTTGGTTTGTTTCACTATTGTGTGTGCTTTGGGATGTAGGTGAACAGTGAGAAGTATCTTGGCCTAGTGTGGGACAACCCTGAGAAAACCATGTTTCGTATCCCATGGAAACATGCAGGAAAACAAGATTTCCGTACTGATGAGGATGCAGCTATATTCAAGGTCCAAATGTGTCAATATCTTCCTCTCTGTGTCCTTGTTTCTTACTTTTTTTACACAATGAACAACTACCCAAGTGTGAGTGGTACCTAATGCAGTGGTTCCCAACCCTGGTCCTGGAGGCACCCCGACACTGCACACTCTGCATGTCTGATTTCTCTGACAGGACAGTTTCAGGTCTTGGAGTCTCTACTAAGGAGATGATGACCTGAATCAGGTGTGTTTGATTAAGGAGACATGCAAAACGTGCAGTGTTGGGGTGCCTCAAGGACCAGTGTTAGGAACCACTGACCTAGTGCACAACAATTAGTGCAGTCCTCTGCAAACTCAAGCTACTGTATGATCTGTAGACTTCTATTGATGATAAATAATTTACACATTTATGATCAGAAAAAAAAAAAATAAAAATTCATCTGTAATTTACTTATTTTAAACATGCAAGCCATTTGAAAATTGTTGATTACAATTTCCAATGATTTTTTTTTTTCATTTAAGGCTTGGGCAGAGTTTAAAGGGAAGCTTGTGGAGAATGGAAATTCAGACCCTGCATCCTGGAAAACTCGCCTTCGCTGTGCCCTCAACAAAAGTCCAGAGTTTTGTGAGGTCACTGAAAGGTCACAGCTGGACATCTCAGAACCCTACAAGGTGTATCGCCTCGTACCACTAGAAGAACAAGGTAACCAAGCAGGGATGTGAAAAAAATATATGGATATTAGCAAGGTATCCAACTTTCAGAAATTGTTACACAAGCAGAGTCTTATCTTAAATCTTCTATCTTTAAGCATTTGTACTTTGCATAGAAAAAAAACCCTCATACTGGGTTTTCCCCTTCAGAGTGTGCACAAAATTTAAATGATTAAAGCAATCATTTAAAAAATACAGGCAACAGTTTATTAGATTGTTTTTTTAGCATGAACCTCATAGCTCGAAGAAAAGGTAATATAAAACAATAAGAGTAAAACTGATCTTTTTGGATTATCAGAACCCTTAAAAACTGTCCGATTCAGTCCATGTCATCAATATCTAGCCTGGCAACCCTGATATAGTCAATACAACACATGACTATTAACCACCTAACTATAAATGTGTAAAATGCCTGACTAATTGACTAGTCAAAAATAGTGAAGTTGGCTAACTAATTTGTAAGGTCTTTCTGGAATCTGTTGTTTGTTCTTTTCATTCTGTAAGTCGCTGCCTAAAGAAGTAATACTAACTATTTTATTGACTGATTGATTGAATGCAGAAATAGTATTCTAAAACATTAATTTAACAAACACACCTGATTATAAAAATTATGAAATTGTGCTTTTTATTACCAGCTAAATGTCTGTAATAACTGCAATGAATATGTAAAATAATAACTTTTTGCAATTAGTAAATTTTTCTCTCACAATAGGAATGGTGAAAGTGAAAAAAGAGAATGGAGGAAAGCAAGTGAGGAGCAGGAGAAGGAAACACAGTGAATCCGAGCCAGATGAGGAGCAGATTGCATGCCAGAAAATAATCAAAGAGGAGGTTATTGTGCCCCAGTCCATCAACATGGTAAAAAATCTAGGACATTGTAACTAATCATTGAGGAGCTATGCTGTTCATACTGTAATTAAATTGCAGTTTGCTGCATGCATGTAAATAGTGAAAGCCTGTGTTTCAAAAACCTTATGTAAACACTGAGTCACGAACATGCATTAAGAGACATTTGCATTCTACAGCTTGGTTTTGCAGTGTAAAGTACTGTATGAGTCTACAATTAACTGGGCACTATTTTGACAGAGTGCACAGGAAATCATCCCACACACAGGAAGAGAAATCCTACTCCAAGCAGAGGTGGAGACAAACCCCTTGAAGACTGACAACAGTAATGATCTAATTCTATTTCTGAATTTTTCACTGATGTGCAACTTGCATGGCTCTTTAGTGTTTAATGCTGATAATGCAGTGTGGGTGAATGATTTATTATCGTTCTTCTCTTTCTTGAGACACTGAAGATATCCAAGTAAACTTCACCATTGAAGCAGTCGACAAGAGAGGTGATTAAAAATAACATTTATTGATAAGAAGAAAAAACTCCAAACTCTTGCCAAACGGTTTCTTAAACCTCTAGTATTATTGTTCTTTCAGTGCTGCATTCTTTCCACATAACCGTGCACTACATTGGGCAGGAGGTCCTGCGGCGAGAAATAATGGGTAGCGATGTTCGGATCGCTTACCTGCCTCCTTCACCTGTCCCTCCGTCTCCACTGCCTCTAAACGGCACTGGCTTCCATCGAATCCCACTCCCAGACCCCCCATCAGACATGAGCTCCAACCCCAGCCTCGCCCCACGTTTGACCGCTCTTAACAAATTGCTGCCCTTCATGGAGAGTGGAATAGTCCTGACCTCGACAGGAGGAGGCATCTATGCCAAGCGCTTCTGTCAGGGGCGGGTGTTCTGGAAAGGACCACATAACACCACCACAGGACCCTGTAAAATGGAGAGAGCAAGCGAGCCCACCCAGCTGTTCAGCAAGGATATATTCAAACGGGGTAAGTGTTTCACAAGCATAGTTTTTCCACTGAATAAATAAAACGCTCCTTATAGTTCTTTGGCTTAAATGTTCATTTAAAAACGGATTAGTAACAAAATACCAGAAATATCTTGAAACTTGTTGAATCCATATGATTTGAGCTAATAAGACAGGATGGTATATCCTTAATGAAACATTTAGCTGTGCTATAATTGGGGGCACAAATGTAATAATAGGTCCTAAATAGTGGTTGACCAATATGTCTGCATTTTTTTAATTCTCATCATCGACTGATGCATTTTTCTGTTTGGCTATTGTGCCAGAAGAGGAACTTTTATTTTGACAACGATGAGAATGCACCCATTCTCCATCTTCATCACTTTACTATCGCTGTTTAACAGTTAATTGCCTAATAGATTATGACACAGAACTGTTAAACAAAGAACTGTATATAAAAAGTATAATGGAATTTGCTATTATACTTCTATT
Source organism: Carassius auratus (assembly GCF_003368295.1). Taxonomy (NCBI): domain Eukaryota; kingdom Metazoa; phylum Chordata; class Actinopteri; order Cypriniformes; family Cyprinidae; genus Carassius; species Carassius auratus. The sequence goes on from NC_039254.1 coordinate 20,741,159, forward strand.
ATTAATAATAATAGAAAGGCAAACGTTATAATATTTAATTATCTAGAGTCAACATTCAGCAAAAGTGCAGTTCTATCATTTAATCAAACCTTTGAATATCTAATAAACATTCAATTGCACAAACCTTGCAAAAGTCGGCAAATGCAGCTGTGAGATGCTCTGAAGTGAACATTTGTAGATCGTATAAAAATGTATGTACCGCGTGTGTAACGTTCAGTCCATGTAAATTGGATGCTGTCTGAGTGCACTATTGATTACAGCGATAAATTCCTTTTTATTAATATTTTTAACAATATCTTTATATGTTTAAGAGTACTATAGTACAATTACAGAGTCAAGAAGTTTTTACAAATTGTACAGGTTTAATTTTTTATTAAGTTCAAATTATTTTTAAATAATAAATGTTAATTATTTATTTTTAATTTAGTAAATCTAATGTAAAATTAGTACAAATATATTTTCAGAAACTATATATTTATATTTTTATATATATATTTGTTTTTGCTATCTACATTATAGTGTAATATCATATGTATTTGGCTTTATTTCATTTTATTTTATTTCATATCAGTCAAATCTTGAACATCGAAAACCTCTATCAATCAGCCACTAATCCTAAACGTATTGAAGAGTTTGGTTTCACAACAAAATTTATTTCAATAATTTTTATGGTGTTTATAATTCTGTTCCTTTCAGAGTTGGACGCTTTCCGCAATGGAGGAAAACAACCTCAAAGTGAGATCACGCTGTGTTTTGGAGAAGAGCTGGATGATGGAGATAACATCAATGATAAACACATCATCATTAAGGTACAGACCTGATGTCAATGCAGCAATTAATTTAGTATATGGATCAAATACTATGCTACATTTGTGCGATAAGTGGATTTGCTACTTTAGCAGTTGTGAATTGTTAATCCAACCATTTTTCATCCTTATGTCATTTCAAACACAAAAGATGTTTTGCATAATGTCAAAAATTTAAAATACAGGTGAAGTTGGAACAACAAAAGAGTTTTTGTTATCCTATTCACACTAGTACATAAGAAAACTTACCACCTTGACACTTGGATCTTGCATATTTCAGAACTTTGAGATACGACAAACAAAAAACAGTTACATTTCCACGAGAAACACATTGTTTTTGGGTGAACTTTTCTTATGATTTTTTTTTTTTCTCCAGATCTCTATCCCCTGGGTTGAGTCGCAGATAGAAGAGGTCAAGACCTTCAGAGACTCAATTGCAATTCTCAAAAGTCTGGCCAGCCAGTCTCCTACAGGCGAAGTGACGCTAAACATTGTTGAAGTATTGCAGCAGTAACAAACCTCTAAGATAACACTTACTGCATTCTTAATGTTAAGGATCAAAATAAAGAAAAACAACTATATATGGCATGACTTGAGACAACTTGTATAAGCACTTTCTTGTAGGTAGTGGAAATAAATATAGTAATTATTAGATGCTTCAAATGCTTAAAATATGTAGCCATATAGTAGTTAAATCCATATATTTATAAGTAATATAAAATGTCTTTAGTCAATATAGTTTTGTTTGTTAAATATTTTGTCATTTTTACAAGTATGCATTTATCATCTGCCGTTGTGGAGTGAGAGTAAAGATGTTCAAAATCATTAAATGCATTAATAACGATGTACATGGTTAACTGCAAGAGGATTGTTAAATCACGCTGTACGTTTTCATCCAACGCTAATGTTTCACTGAATGTTATCACTTGTTTTATAAATAAATGTATCAAAGACAATAATCACTTGCCTTGTTCTCTGTTGTTGGCCGTCTCAGTCGAAATGAGAGATACCAGGAATGTCACTTTTCTTGGATTTTATCCAAGAAAAGTGCAGGTATCCATATCAGGTATCCATATCTGGGGTGTAACATGGCAGGATGATCACAATCATATGCATCTGTGCAGGCTCACAGAAAATCATCTGTGTGACAGTAGATGGCGCTATAGAGACCGGCAATGGTGAGATATTTTGAAGGCCAAAAGCTGGAAAGGAGAATTTTAGCGGTTCCAGCTTCATAGTTCTGAAGTCAGTGGATGTTTTTGAATGTTTTTTTTTTTTTTTTTTTTTTTTTTTGGCTACATGGCTGGAATAAGATTTTTGGTTGACTCAAATTTTAATATATGGCAAAAAAATATATGAATAATAATAATAATAATAATATATATAATTCCCAGTTATTAAATAATTCTTCCATGTTTCATGCAAAAAGGCAATTGATAACAACTGGTTAAATGGGACTAGAGTTAGTTGGGACATTTAAACAGCATCATGCCAAATGGAAAAAAATATTAATCTACTCATAAATAATACAGTGTTCCTGTAGCTCAAGTGGTAGAGCATTACGTTAGCAGCACAAGGTTGTCAGTTTGATTCCCAGGGAACACATATACAATAAAAAATATTAGCCTGAATGCACTGTAAGTCGCATTGGATAAAAGCATCTGCTAAATGCATAAATTTAATTTACTCACTAGTCCACTTTTACTGCCTTATGGCACATATAAATGTGCACTTGCAAACTTTTCCATCTCAAAAGGTAAACTTCTTTTTTTTTTAAATAAAGACAGAGGTCTAATGATGGTGACACTGAATTATTATTATTTTTTATTAGGCCCTTGATCTAATCTTCACCAGATTTCCTGCATAGCTGGCAACAAGTTATCAAATATTTTTTTATTTGTCCAAGCGGTGTAAATTGACTTGAAGCTCCCGACTTCAGTGTACAAACTTGACATACATAGACCACAGGACAACACTTCAAGTTGCATCAGAAATGCACCTATAGAGCCTTATAATAATGTCATAATGTTTGTGATTTAATGCCCCCTCTGGAGCGTAACTGTGAAATTATTGATCTGAGAATTTTATTTATTTATTATTATTTACTTTTATTTATTTTTCATTTTAATTTTAAGGCAACAGGTTTCCTCAATCTTTTTAAATTAAGTCAACTTGTCACTTACTTGAATCAACCCAATCTGTATCTCAAAGAGCTAATTTTTTCTCCCTTGAGGGGAACTGTGAGAAGGGTCGCCACACAAATGTTGTTGAATTAAACTGGGGGGGGGGGGGGTGAAAGAATGTAATTTAAATATTGCCAGTTGACTTTCATTGCATGGACCAAACAATAAATAAAAAAACAAGCACATTTTTTCTAAATATTTACTTTTATGTTCCACAGAAAAAAGCTAGTCATACAGGTTAGCTAACAAATGTCAGCAGTGCTGCAGTGGGGGGAAAAAGGCATCAAAACAAATAAAAGCTCCAGACAGACCTGAAGAGCCACATCTTGCAGGACACACCTCACATGAATCATACACACACTACTCTGAGCACTGATTTGATCTGTTTGCCGGAAGGAATCATCTATATTATTAAAGACTTCTAACCTCCATATAGTTAAAGCTAAATACTAGACTACTTCACGACAACATAAAATAAAATCTATTTTCTTCACTTTTTTTTGTCCTGACAGCACCTCAGGAACCATACATAGTGTTCTTACAGATTATTAGATAGATATAGATCTTAGAAAGCAAACCAATTAATAGCTTATTATTAAATTATTAAAATGTAACAGGCGATCAAAGTTATCAAAGTAAGAAGAAGTATGCTGCTTGTATTTGAGTCGACCTCAATGTAATTTTGTTTATTTTTAGGGTCAGCACCAAATCATACCACACAAAAGAAAATGTTTCTTTTTGCATATCTGAGGACATCATTTAAATCATATAAATTTGTCAAAATAAAATAATGTGTTAAAAACACAATTAGAGGGGAAAGCTATGAAAACTATGATGTGAGAAAAATTTTGTCTATACAGTTAAACATTTCCATTGGCTGGAGAAATCAGTTCCATGATCTTGGCATTGAGTTTCTGATTGGTCCAATCTTTTGTGATGTCATCCAAATGGCTGTCAAAGTCCACCAATAGCGTCTGATCACCAGAGCTGAACAGCTGATTAACTATGGAACAGGTTTCTTCCCACTGTCGAAGCATTATTCTAAGGAATACACATGTCATTAACTGCACTTGTAGCATTATAATCCACACATTTTTTGGAGATTTGACTTACGTGTGTTTGTCTTTGAGGGTCCAGCGGGCATCTTTACGCTCATACATCACAATCGGAGGAACACGGCAGCCTGGATACATCTTTTCTCCATCAATCTGAGGCAGTGGTAAAAAAATTTTACCCATTAAAAAAAAAAAAAAAAAAAAAAAAAAAAAACTTTTCCAATAAATTTTGCAGCAAGTGACATTTTCTAAATTACCATAAGCAAAACAGCATTGTTACACTGCTCAAAGATCTTCTCTGCAATCTTCAACGCACATGGTGTAGGGCTGAAAAAAAAAAAAAAAAAAAAAAGAGTAAGAGAAAAGTAAAATGCAGAGGAAAATAAGGAATTCGGGTAAAATGAAAAAAGATGGAGGAGTACCTGCTGTCTGAGACGCAAGCATTGGCTTGATAATATCCCACAATCCTTTGCTGCGTTTGTGAACACCAAACGTCGACCTACAACAGGAAATATTGACATATACTATAAAAACATCATTTAAATTTAATCATTTTTACATGTAATCATTTAGCAGATTTTTTTTTATTTAACATCTGAATGCTTATAACCATTTTGCACGACTTACAATTACTGTGCGAGAAAAACGTTGCCAACCTTCACACAGTATGTAAACTGTCCAACCAGAGAAGAGAATAAACTTGATTTAAATGTATGCAAACAAAGAATGCATATGGTTCGATGGTTCATATGATTAAGAATAGCTGGAACCCATTCTCTTGAAGATTCAATACACTTCAAACAATTAATCAATCTCAAATGTGGTTGCTTGTCAAAATGTTGAGACATTTATTAAATGGACCAAATAAGAAAAGAATGAAATATTTTTTGTGTGTTTCCAAAATAAAAGTCATACATAGAAGATCCTAAGTGTGAGTAAATTATGACAGACATCATTTTTGGGTGACCTTCCCCTTCAAGGGATATAGTCACCAAAGCAAAATAATTTTAGTTGAAAGAAATCCAAAATGTTTCACCTATTCTCACTGAACAATTATTAATTCACAACCTTTTTAAATCTTAAAGCTAATGATGTTTTTATACACATTCATTATGTTTGTAGTTCTGCAATGAAAAATCATATCAGAGATAAAAATAACAATTGTAATAACTGGATGGAAGTTAAGTGCAGTGACATCACAATTTTCCTACTTCTCATCTTCATTAAAGGTGCACTCACCTGTGTAAGTGCGAGCTGTGTGACTGGAGCCAGAGACAAGTGGGAGTGGAGCAATGGCACACAATCTGTGATACAAACAGCTGCCCCCGCTGGACTGGAGGACAGCAGCAGGCCATTCACACTGCTGCGAGGATGCTGACTTGCATGTAGGAACATTTTGGCATAAGCCAGACAGGACAACTCCACCTCACCCATCTGAAAAAAATCCCATTGGCGGGAAAAAAAGAGGCCTTAATTTTATAAAGTCATAACTAAGCCTTGCAAGGAGGTGTCAACAATTCAGGTTAAGTAATATTTTTTTGTAAACATAGACTTTAAATGCTGTGTTAAAAACAATCCAACTTGGGATATTTGGCAACCCAGCGATGGGTAAATATTGGACAGAACACATGCTGGGTTATATTGACATAGCTGGTTGGTTTAATTGTATTTACCCAACATGCTGGGTTGTTTTAAGACAATTATTGTTTAAAATTTATTATATTGCTAGTTTAAAATGGGCAGTAAAAAAATAAAAAATAAAAAAATAAAAAAAATCAGAATAACAAGAGGCAACAGCAAAAATCAAAAGATAAACATTTATTTTCAAGCAAGAACACCCATGGACAAAATATAAGACAAATTGGATTTACTTTAGTGAATACAGCATAGTTTAAAATACTACATATATTTAAACTCATTTAACAAGCATTTTAGAAATACAAATGTAACATTTAAACTAGCATTTTAATTTCTAAGTTTATTCAACAAGTCTCTGTAATAACTAGTTCTCGTGCTGGTGTATCGCCAAAATCTGAGCCGGCGATGGACTGCTGTTCACCAGGGAACTGCGAACCTCAGACTGCCGACTCGTGTTTCATTCATAGCTGAAAGATGCCATGACTGCCTCCATAACCTGCCCATAAACAAACGGCACTGAGATTAGAGAACATATTTAAACATCAAATAAATTAAATTCAATGCTATAACGAATAAAATCAGTTTATGTTATGCAAGTCAAAAGGAGTTTCCATTATGCAAAGTGACCGATGTTGACACAGCCGGCATCTCATTCTTCTGTTGCACTGCATAAAATATTATAATTCACAGCACAGTAAACACTTTTTAATAAAATGTATACAAACCTTTGTTTCACTGAAGAAGTGCACCAAATCACTGAGAACCGCTCTCTCCTGTAGTGTGGATGAAAAAGCCCACGCTCTGACTGTAACTCAGCAGCTGGGTTGTTTTGTCAGAGACAGGCTTGACCCAGCAGTTGGGTAGAAAAAAATAACCCAGCATCTTAGTTACAGAAAAACTACCCTGGGTAAAAAAATATGAAAAATAACCCAATAATATAACCCAAGCTGAACACATCGTATTTTTAGAGTGTAGCCTTTTGCTTATAACAGTGATATAAGAATGTCTTTATGGACCTGGTACAGATGAATCCACTGATTAATATTTTTTCTCTGTTCATGTGTTTAATGATTATAAATATGGCAGATTCCAGATGAGCAGAAAATGTCACATGGCATGAAACAGATAAATTAATAGTCCACATGATTATATATTAATAATTATTTAAAATTCAGTATGTTCCTTACACAATGTTTGCATGTTATCTCTGCATTGATATTGGTTTTCTGCAGTAAATCCATCCAGTGTAACACCAAAATCCGATGACATAAAGGATAGATGAAACTGAATGTGTGTAATGTGTGTTAGCCCTGTGATGGACGGGCCATCTGTCCAGGGTGTTTCCCTGCCTTCAGCAAGAGATGCCCCAGCATCCCTGCTACCCAACACTGGACAAGCAGTGTGTTTGGAAGATGGGTGAAATGATGCAAAATGACCAAACATGCTTAGTCCAAGCTAATTAAAACAAACTGCCCACTGAATCAATCCAGGAAGGTGCCTTAAGTTTCTAGATTTTGATACTACAATCCTGAAAATCTATGCCAGCAAAGGAATTACCTGCTTATGAAAGTAGAAACCGTTTAAACACTTCTAGTATGTGAAAGGATACTATGTTTGACGTTCACTCAGGTTGGTAACGTTACTTAAAATTTCAAAAGCATTTATATCATCTGAATATAGCATTTAATTCAAACAAGCGTTGCAAATTAGCATATCTGCCACTAAAGTTTACAGGGCTTCCAGCTTGATTTCAACCAAGTATTTCCAGACTATGAAGAAACGTGAGGACGGGATTAAATTCGCTTGATGTGACTATAAACGATTGAGTGATAACTGACGTAAGCAGTTGTAATGGACACCATGAATCGTTGATCATAGGCGCTTTATTCGTCACGTCCAAAGAGATCCATAGTAGAATACACTTACCGTTGGTTGTTTTTCCTTTTCGGTAGTAAATATGAAATCCCGATAATTAAATCAAACACATTAAAACACGAATATCTGACCGTTTACTTCATAAGAACACGAAGAGAACGGACATTAGTATAACGACAGCGTCCTTTTCTTCGTGACGCCAGTGCCCTTGTATATGTCGCACGCTACTGCCGCATGGCGGTCCTTAGTGGAACACATCCTTCTTCTTCTTTGGTTTTTAACGGCGGCTGGCAACCAGCATAGTAAGGTGCACTACCGCCACCTTCTGCTCCGAAGTGTGGAACAAAGTTACATTCTACTTATTCATCCAAGGCTTTAAACTGCAACTCAATAAATTGCAACAAAAACTGGTGCAATCAGTTTAGGTATGTATATATTCTGTAGAAGGCGTATAGGACCAAGAAATGTTCATCGAACATTGAGAGTTTTGATTGACTTTACCTGCCTGTAAGCATATGTATTTACATACCTCAGCGTACCCTGTTTGTGCAGACATACAGTACAGACCAAAAGTTTGGACACACATTCAAAGAGTTTTCTTTATTTTCATGACTATGAAAATTTTCGATTCACACTGAAGGCATCAAAACTATGAATTAACACATGTGGAATTATATACATAACAAAAAAGTGTGAAACAACTGAAAATATGTCATATTCTTGGTTCTTCAAAGTAGCCACCTTTTGCTTTGATTACTGCTTTGCACACTCTTGGCACTCTCTTGATGAGCTTCAAGAGGTAGTCACCTGAAATGGTCTTCCAACAGTCTTGAAGGAGTTCCCCGAGAGATGCTAAACACTTGTTGGCCCTTTTGCCTTCTGTCTGCGGTCCAGCTTACTCCTAAACCATCTCGATTGGGTTCAGGTTCTGTGGAGGCCAGGTCATCTGACGCAGCACCCCGACACTCTCCTTCTTGGTCAAATAGCCCTTGATGCCTTCAGTGTGACTCTACAATTTTCATAGTCATGAAAATAAAGAAAACTCTTTGAATGAGAAGGTGTGTCCAAACTTTTGGTCTGTACTGTCTGTAAGTCATCAGCACGTTCACATATGCCGTGCAGAAAGAGCGAGAATGGCAAAAATCAACAAACTGACCTTCCTTCTTAGTATTATAGTACTTTTACTAACTATACTATAAAGTTTTCTCACTGTTAATAACACAAGATGTATTGTAGTAATGTTGTCTCTGGTCGTCTGGTGTGTGTGTGTGCATTCATGCGTGGGGGCGTGGCTTTGGACAGCGATTGAGGGAGGATGGGACATTCGCTTTCAGTGCTATCAGACTAAAGTTAGCATTTTCCAAGATCTCCTACTGCACCTTTAAAGTCTTATGTCTAAAAACGTTGCAAATTTGAAGCTGATTGTAAAAAAATTATGTTTCTGTAAAATTTTATTCAAGGCATTATATCACAAACAGCCACCGGGTGCCATCCAAACAAACTGAATTTTTATACATTTTCTGTCAGAAATTTCTAGATTTTTCTGCCTATATTACATCTATCACAAAATAACATTATGGAGAGTACCACAACACATGCAAATGCTTCCCTCTGCATGTAAACAAGATGCTGTGCATGTGTTCTACGTTGGCAGCACCATGCACATTCGTTGTTTAATTGCAGAGATACTCTCGATAATGGTGGAAGACATGGTTTGGAAGAGAAGAAATGTTGAACTAGATTAAAAAAATTTCGTCAAGACAAACTTTAGGTTGGCTTGAGAAAGCCTAGCTTGAAAGTTTAAAGCAGTTGTAAATACCTGAAGTTTGAAAATGTATATAGATGTTGATAGCATGTCTAGCATGATTAGCCTATTACTAAAATATTGCTGGCATGGTTAGAATGTTACTAGCAAATTGTTAGCATTTATTAGAAAGAGAATAGCATATTATTAGCATGGCTAGCATTTAACTAGCATGATTAGCAATTGACTAGCATGTTCTAGCCTGATTACCATGTTTTTAACATGTTACTAGCATGATTAGCAAGAGAATAGCATATTATTAGCATGGCTAGCATGTTGCTAGTGTGAATAGCAAGTGACTAGCATGATGCTAGCATGTTGGTAGCATGATTAGATAGTGATTACCGTATTTGCTAGCATGATTACCAAATGACTAGCATGTTGTTGACATGACTAGCAAGTGACTAACATGTCGCTAGCATGATAAGCAAGTTACTAGTATGTCTCAAGCATGATTAGCAAGTGACTATAATGTTGCTTACATGATCAGCAAGTGACTAGCATGTTGCAAGCATGATTAGCAAGTGACTAGCATGTCGGTAACATGACTAGCAAGAGACTAGCATGTCTTGCAATTAAACTTCTTGTTTAATTTGCAAACTCCCTTAATAATCATTAAAAGCTGTCACTCTTAGTTCATTGTGATCTCACAAAAAATATATATATATTATAATCAACAAAGCTCTGCACAATAAATATTTTATTTCCACTCTGTCTACACTTTGTTTGTTATAACATTAGAAACCTTTGATGTTCTTTCATCGCAAACACAAATATGCTGATCGGGTTTGTCGTACAGGTGCTCCTAAATATTTTTTCATAGTCAAACACAGTAGTTTCCAGTCGTAAATGCGACTGAAATGGTCGCACTGTAGAACCCTGTACTAGTAGGCTATGTCACTCACTAACATGAATAGCAAGTCACTACTAGTATGTCACTATGATAAGCAAGTTACTGGCATGTCACTAGCATGTTGCTAGCATGATTAGCAAGTTTCTAGCATGTCGCTAGCATGATTAGCAAGTTACTAGCATGTCACTAACATGTTGCTACCATAATAAGCGAGTTAAATGTTGCTATTATGACTAGCAAGCAACTAGCATGTCACTAGCATGATTGTTAAGTTACTTGCATGTTGCTAGCACGATTAACAAGTTACTATCATGTTGTTAGCATTTTTCTATCATGATTAGCATGTAACTAGCATGTTGTTAGCATGATTAGCATAGTACTAGCAAGTTACTGTTTCTAGCATGATTAGCATATTGCTAGGATAGATAGATAGATAGATAGATAGATAGATAGATAGATAGATAGATAGATAGATAGATAGATAGATAGATAGATAGATAGATAGATAGATAGATAGATAGATAGATAGATAGATAGATGAGTTTGAATGGATTAGAAATAGTACATAAACTTGATTGAGCCTTGCTGGATTCTGGGAGTTTAGATTTGAATTTTGACAGTTGGATCTTGAATAGTCTTGGCTCATCTGAACATCCTGTCAATGTAAGTCTATGGGACTTTATGATATTTAATCTTCAGTTTTATGAAAACTAACCAATGTAAATTGGATCAGTCTGAAAAGAGATCAGATACCAATAGATAGAGCCACCTAATAAAGCCATTATTTTTGTTTTCTTTGCACACAAAATGTATTCTTGTAGCTTCAGTTGAACCACCGATGTCACATGGACTTTATCGATGTCCTTTCTGGGCCTAGGAACATGGGTTTTGGAATGGCATGCGGGTGAGTAATTAATTGGAGGTAAACTATCCCTTTAAGAAATAGTCCGCTGAAAATGTATTCTCCATCACTCCATCTTATGTAACGTTGGAACTTGGATGAGTTTCTTTCATCATCAACGAAGAGGCATTACTTGCTCACCATCCACCAAATGCATCAGAAGGCATCAATGCAACAGTCAAACAACTAGTATTACAGTATCTGTATGTATTATTACAAAACAGATTTTCACTCCACAAGACTGAACTAGAATCATGTCGATGACTTGTGTGGACCTCTTGACGGCACCCATTCAACTGCAGAGAGTCATTTGATGAACAAGCGAGGTAACGTGCTAAAGTTCTCCAAATCTGTTTCGTGAAAGAAACAAATTCATACACAATTTGGATGTCCAATTTTGAGCAAATATTAATTTAGGGGGAAGTTGGAGAGCTATTTTCTTTAATTCCATCCAGTGCTAATATATGGCGGACTGCGCCCTCTATTGTTGCGACTTGTCTATTGCCACCGTCAGTGTTTAAATGGTATGTCCACATATTTCCATTGCAGAAAATAAAAGCTTTTCATATAATAAAAGAAGAAAGAGAAAATTGATTGTGTGAAGGAGAAATGTGTCTGAAGCGGCGAATGAATGGGTAATGTGGAAAGATCTAAAAACATTAAAGCAATCATTGGATCTTTTCGTAGATTGTGGGCGTCATCAAGAAATCGAAAGTATCGCTAAGTGAAAGCTAGCGCTCGAGGCACCTGAACGTCTGCCGCTCACAGTACTGCGATCTCTTTGTCTGAAATTAACGAGCATTTCATTATGTCCAAAACTAATTTACTGAAGATAAACTCTGATAATGCAGTGAGGGTAAGTTAATCTCTATAGAATTGATACTGTTTTCACTCTCAACAGAGTGCAGCTAAAGTAAACGCGTTTACGACTGTTGACAATATGGCTTCCCAATGAAGTTTTAAAGGGCGTGTGTTGTTTGTTTGGTACTTATGGAACATAAAACACTGCTGGCGATCTCTGCTTATATGTAAAAAATTAATAAGGAGTTAAAAAATCCCGAGTCACGCATCCTCATTCACGAATGTTGAAAGTGAAAGTAACGTAATCATGGAAGGCGCGATCATTTGCATGTACAAAGATGGTGTTTTAATTGTAATTGTAATATTTGTATTACCTTCATCCAGATAGAAAACTACCGCAAGTCACTATATAAGCAGGTATGAATTAAATTGAAATAATACACACACAGGCTAAATTTGAGATAGTTGCATTGGTTGGTGGTGGTGTTGACAATATTCATTGCGTTGACAGGCAGAACAGCTGTTCTCCGATCACATACCTCTGAAGATCTCACAGCTTGACAACCTGCTGAAGGTACCTTTGTTCATTTGGCATATCCAAAGTGACCACTACATTTGGGGATTCATGCATGTGTGTCTTTGGGAAATTTACTTGTGGCCTTGTTTCTGCTGCCCATGTTACCATTTGTGACTCATGAACATAAAGCCAGTCATGAGGGTAATTTCTTTGAAACTGAGATTTATACACTACCTGAAAGCTGATTAATAGGATTTCCATTGATGTATGGTTTGTTAGGGTAGGACAATATTTGACCGAGATATTTGAAAATCTGGAAACTGAGGGTGCACAAAAATCTAAATGGAAAATCACCTTCAAAGTTGTCCAAATGAAGTTTTTTGCAATGCACAATACTCATCAAAAATTAGGTTTCAATACATTTACGGTAGGAATGTCTAAAACATGGGACATGATCTTTACTTAATATCCTAATGAATTTTGGCATAAAAAAATAGTTGATTTTGACCCATACAATATATTGTTGTCAAATATAGTGTGCTACTTATGACTGGTTTTGTGGTCCAAGGTCAAATTTGACCAATACCTCGACTTCAGTGACAACTGAATTTAAATACTTTTCTTTTATGGTTTTAGGGGGATGACTTAAGTATCACTGACCTCTCATCTCTCCATGCACCCCTTGACATTCCCATTCCTGACCCCCCTGCTCCAGAAGATGAGGTTGACATCCAGCTTGTGATTCAAAATGATGTTTTTTTTAAATTAATTGGGGGGATAGGGGTATAATATATATATATATATATATATATATATATATATATATATATATATATATATATATATATATATATATATATATATATATTTAAGACATTTATTTAAATATTTTAACAGGAGATGGAGACAGATAAAAATGAAGATGATGAGAAAAAGAAGAAAGGTAATTTCACACACACACACACACATGCACATACACACTCTTTGGGTTTCCATGCTTTATGGGTAAATTCCATAGACATAATGATTTTCATACTGTAAAAACAGTATTTTCTATCCCCTTGCCCTACCCCTCACACAAAAACAATTCTGTATGATTTACAATATAAGCTGTTTTCCTCATGGGGATTTCCTCCTGCAATCACGATGAATGACAAAATGAAATTGTATTTATGAATGGGAAATTTGGAAAGATGATACAAATAACTGACAATTGAGAAACGCATGTTTATCGGAAGCATTGCGTAAACACTGATCTATAGCTAATATTGAATAGTGGTGGTTCTCATCTTTTTTTAACTCCAAGGTTTCCAATTGTCCACAACAATATTTGAAGGGCCTTTATCCCTATTTTTGTTTTCAATACGTTTTAATCTGTGAGTACGTCTAGTTTCTGTAAATGTAAAATGTAACTAAAATAATTATGAAATTAAAACAGGAGCTGAATGTTCTTCAGGCTAAATTGTTATGAACAGATTAAATGAAGGTGAATGTTTACTAGAGTGATATATAGACGAAATCTGGATAAAAGTGCTTTAAAGTTGCAAATTTAAACCAAACCATAACTGTGATACATTGTTGTTATATGGAATATTGCATATTTTTGTAATTTTACATTTTTCTTGTGTCAGCTCCCAAGTGTGGCTTCATCAAAGGAAATGAGAGGATTGTGAAGTTGCTGGATATTGTAAAACCAGAGATAATGGCTTTGAAGGAGACCTGCATCACTGTAAGTGAGCAAAATTAACTCATAGATTCGGTTTCAGCATTTTCTCAGATATACAGTAGTGGCAGCATTTTTATTTATTTATTTATTTCAGGTTTCTTGCTGGATTTATCATCTAATTCCAAAAATAGAGGACGGAAATGATTTTGGAGTTGCAATTCAGGTTATTAAACCTTAAAAGGCTCAGATTGTTTCTAAATGCATGCTTTATACCACATAATGTTTTTGATTCTGAATCTCAAAGATAAGCAGGAGTTAACATGACTGATATTGATATTTTAGGAAAAGATCCTTGAGAGAATTACTGCTGTGAAGACCAAGGTGGAGGGTTTTCAGACCAACATTAACAAGTATTACAAACTATTGTAGTGCATTGATTATGTTTACTGGAGATTGTAAAATTGCAATATATTTTACACTCCCCACATTTATTAATTTTGTCATGTTAGTAATGAAGGTGTGTTTATTTGCAGGTACTTCTCAGAGAGAGGTGATGCAGTGGCAAAAGCTTCCAAAGACACACACGTGGTGAGTGTGACCTGTCAAATCAACATTACTTTTTTGTACAGCTGCAGTTATTAAACAGGGGTTTCAATACCATGTTCTTGGTTTTTGCCATTCAACCCTTTGATTCATGAGTTTAGAGGTCATTTGAGTACTCTGAGCAAACACAAAAGTTGTGTATTCTGTTTCTGTAGCCCTCAACAATGAAACTGAGTATTTCAGAAATTACAATTTTGTGAGAATATGTGATCTTCAGGTGTAATAAACATCCCCACCTTTTTAAGAATACGAACAGGCAAGTTCAAAGCAATTAAATCCATTTAATGATTAATTTCATATTATTCATTTTTATTTTATTTGCATTTTTCACTACAAATACTAGAAAACTGTTACATAATTTGCATATGTAAGTGTTTGGAGGTAAATCACCAGATTTACACAATGACCCTGTCACTTCAGAAAGATTACAGTATAGTTTCAATGAAAGCAGTAAGCTGCTTCGCATTCTGTCTAAAAATGCCCACTAGAGGTTATAAATTCACTGTAAACCACGGCTTCATAGAGCTTATTGCTTTTATAAAATGGTTATTATGTAGCAAGGTTTCACAAAATAAAACAAAGCAAATAAAATGTAATGATATTAATAAAAACATTATTATTCCACCAAACAATGTATTTCCTCAGAAAGGGTTGTGGTTTCAACCATAGATATGTATAGAGGCTCCATTCGACGGCTCCAGACACATAGATGCAGCCGCAATCTTGGAATGTTCGATTTGACAACATTCACTATACTTTAGTTACTCACAGAGCCGTTGAGCCTTTCTGTGTAGGACTGTGTTTTCTTTAGAATATTCAGTGATCACTATGGTGAATGACGGCAGATTTACCATTACAATATGGTGGACGGCTTACATATATATATATATATATATATATATATATATATATATATATATATATATATATATATATATATATATATACACACACACACATATATGTTGTATAAATACATATAAATACACTTTCTGTGTTACAATAAACATTTGTTCTTTTGGCAGATGGATTATCGCTCTCTGGTGCACGAGAAGGATGAAGCGGCATATTCTGAGATTAGAGTGATTATGCTTGATATACGTGGTTTTTATGTGAGTTTCTTACATTATTCATTCAGCAAACAGCTTCTAAATAAAAAATGCTACCACATAAGCGAGTCATCCTGGGGAAATGGCCTTTACAAACGAATTATGATAATTGTGGACACAACTGTATGGCTGTAGATTCAGATGTCTGTTGTTTCTCAGGCTGAACTCTATGATGTCATCAGCAAGAACCTGGAGAAAGTGACGAATCCTAAAGGAGAAGAGAAGCCCTCCATGTACTGAGACAGATGCTTACTGGGACCAGTGCAGTTCTACAGCTAGACCTGTTTTCAGAATTTCTAATTTCTTCAGATGATTTCTGACACTCTACAGATACATCTTTTAAATAGTTTGTTAGTAAGCTTGTTAAATCAGTCATAAACCTACAGTGTGTTGTGGTACAAATTATGAGTTCATGTAAATCTACATGGACATTTATTTCAACATATACAAAATAAATCAGGAAAATTCACAAATGTGACGCATTCTTAATGCAAAAAACCACATTAAAACCATAAATAATGACTTCACAAATTGTCCTCATTTTCTTCATTCACACTTCAGGAATTATAACATACAACTGAATTCCAACTCAGCCCAATTCATTTGATCTGTTTTATTGTAACAAGCAATATTTTTTTACAAAAACGTTTTGGATCACTTAAAGAACAGAAATAACTAATGTGGAAAAACTCCCCTTATAAAATGAAAATGAATGTTTGAAAACAATAAGTGATCAATTTTCAGGTTTCTTTCATGAAACGGGAACATAAATCTATATATTTTTTTGGAAGGTGCTACATATTTCTCAAACTTCTGGTCCTTCTCCTCCTGGAATCAACTGGAAAACAACAGAAACACATGATTTCAATACATTTGATAAAGTAATACGTAATTTTAATTAGTATTCATCAATTAAAGCAATTACAGTTTGGTGTTTTGGTAATGTTTGAAAATGAAATTACAGTTTGGTGTTTTGGTAATGTTTGAAATTGATTAATATAGGCTGGCATGTTAGGGCTGTTTAGGCACGTTTTTAGATCTGTGGGCTTCCTGCTAGTTTCCTGGTTTTACATTTTAAGAGTCTCTGCATTACAGAAGAACAGAAAAACTTTTTTTTTTTTCAAGTTTTAGTAAAATCCTGAAAATAAAACAGATACAGCTTTCTGTACAGTGTTCCTCACTGTAGCTCAATTGGTAGAGCACTGCGCTATGAAGTGCAATGTGTTGGGTTTGAATCCCCGGGAACACATGATATGTAAAAATTGATAGTCTGAATGCACTGTAAGTCGCTTTGGATAAAAGCGTCTGCTAAATGCATAAATTTAATTTACATTTTTCTATAAGACCCACTTTACTGAATCCTAACAGTTAAGTTGGTAGATGTAGTGCATTGTGGCTTTCACTAAACACTGGCTACAAAACACAAACGTACATAAACTTACATTACTCATATTCATACACTAAACAAATCTAAAAGTAAATGTTTCATTAAGTGTGATTTATAGTTGATTGTTAAGTGATGAACTCAATTGATCATACCATTGTGATGTTATTGCCATTGAGTAGAATTTGATCCAGTTTTGTGATTCTTCTTCCTTCTGGAGTGATTTCACTGTGACACAAAATTAACTCTTGTTATGGCTCAGTGATATCTGAGATGAAGCATCATCGAGTAAATGAAATGTACTCTCACATTCATATTGAAATCTAATTGTAACATGTTTTTCCAAAAATATTTTAACATATTCCAATTTGAAAAAAGATATAAAACATTTTCCTTACACCATACACGTTAAACATTATTATATTATCAATTCATACAAAATTTAAACTCTAATAATTAAAGTCCCCATGGGGTTACTCAATTTGACCTGGAATAAAAATCTGTGTGTTGGTTTCCCCAGAAGTGGTGCTTTTGCTTTTTTGAGCACATCAAATGGAAAGGCTGCTTATTCACCATTTTTTTTTTTATACTTATGCAATATAAATGAACACCTGGAAACTTGACAGGACACATGGATGCCATTTCATGGGCCACATTAAGCTGCATTTGCTTTTTATTTCAAATGTTCAATTATTTTCTGCTTTTAGAACACTACATGTTTTAAGTAAATAAAAAATAGACATTGTAAATATAGCTAGAACACCATGGTGTCTGGATCCCAGTAAAAAAAAAACACACACAAAGCCTATAAGAGTATTGATACATATTCACATATCCCATATACAACCCCTGTCAAAAAGTATGGAATCACCCCTCTCAGAAGATGTTCATTCAAATGTTTAATTGTGTAGAGAAAAAACCAAGCACATATATGCCACAAAACAATTTTCACTCAACAAAACAATATTCTGGCTGTATAAAACACTTAAAAAAACAACAAAGAAAGATAACTATAGTCAATTACAAGTGTTTTTACAGATTAAACAGAGGAAAAAAATATGGAATCACACAAATCTGAGGAAAATTATATGGAATCACCATGCACTTTGCATTTCTAAAACAAACACCTGTATCTGATTACAACTGCTAATTAGTCTGCAGTTAAAAAAAAGAGTGCTTGCACACATTAGTGATGTGTTGAACCAAGATGATTGACATAACTCATGGCTCCAACATGAGAGATGTCAGTTGAAACAAAGGAGAGGATTATCAAACTTCTCAAAGAAGGTAAATCTTGCAAAAGATGTTGGTTGTTCCCAGTCAGCTGTGTCTAAAATCTGGACCAAGTACAAATCAAATTGAAAGGTTGTAAAAGGGAAGCGTACTGGTAGACCAAGAAAGACATCAAAGCGCCAAGACAGAAAACTTAAAGCAATATGCCTTGAAAACAGAAAATGCACAACAAAACAAATGAGGAACAAATGGGCAGAAAGTGGAGTTCATGTCTGTGACCGGACTTTAAGAAATTGCCTACAAGAAATGGGATTTACATACAGAAAAGCCAAACGAAAACCATAATTAACATCTAAACAGAAAAAAAAAAACAAGGTTTCAGTGGGCTAAAGAAAGACAATCTTGGACTGTGGATGACTGGATGAGAGTTATATTCAGTGATGAATCACGAATCTGACTGGGCAGGGTGATGATCTGTGGTGTAAATGAAAGAAAATGGTCCATGACAAGGCTCCAACCTGCAAAGCTGATCTGGCAACTGCAATAAGACAAAGCTGGAGACAGATTGATGAAGTATACTGTTTGTCATTAGTTAAATCCATGCCTCAGAGAATTCAAGCTGTTATAAAAGCCAGAGGTGGTGCAACAAAGTACTAGTAGTGTTTTTCTTTGGTGATTCCATATAATTTTCCTCAGATTTGTGTGATTCCATATTTTTTTCCTCTGTTTGATCTGTAAAAACACTTGTAATTGACTATAGTTATCTTTCTTTGTTGTTTTTTTAAGTGTTTTATACAGCCAGAATATTGTTTTGTTGAGTGAAAATTGTTTTGTGGCATATATGTGCTTGGTTTTTTCTCTACACAATTAAACATTTGAATGAACATCTTCTGAGAGGGGGGATTCCATACTTTTTGCCAGGGGTTGTATATTTAATCACAGGTTTGAGGAGCAAGTAAAGTCAAAGCAGATAGATACATACATCAGGTAAAGATAATAAAGAAATGAAGAAGAACATTTATAGGTAGAAACATATACTTACAACTCTGTCACATCCTCAAGAACCATGTCTGATTAAAAGTCAAGAAAATGTAATGTAATGCACATTCTCTTTCTTTACATCATGTGAAATAAAACTTTATCTAGAGGAGTGAATGTATAACTGTGTCATCGTCTCTGTACTTGTATTTTGTAAAATGACACTGAATCTGTTCCTAAAGCATTAACCATCACAAATCTCTTCCAGTGTTTTTCCAGCACATAAAAGGATACTGACAAAGTCATCAAATCCAAGCAGAGTTCCCACAATCTCTTTATCATTCTTCATGACGATGTGAATTCGTGAACCGATGCATTTATCCACCAGCTCTGAAAGACATAACACATAAAAAAAAACTGAAGCTGTTCATCTCTGCAGTATACATGGTGTGAAGACATTGTTAAATCTACTAACCTAAATGTTTCAAAGCAGATTACAGAATACATAAAAAGACATGCAGTATTTATTTTTATTTTTTTTACATATTTCAAGGTAGATCATGTTGTTACAACTTAAACTTGCCAGATAGCTAAATGTCAAATGAATATTAAGATTTAGATATACTTTAAACTCTCAAAGTCAAAGAACAAACATGTGAGACAATTTAAAACTAAATCTGGTCAAAAGTTCTATTGGAGCATGTTTCAGTCGTTTGAAAAAGGAACATTCCAGGAAACTGTTTCACCACTTAAGTCTGTAACTGGTCCATGATGATGATTATGTGGCAGCTGGGTGTGATTTGAGGATATACCTTCTTTGAAGTAAAATAACTTCAATTTAATTTTTTTATAATTATTCCGTGAAGGTCAAAACATGAAAACGTGAATACACTGGACAGTTGCATTCAATAAAGTTGTATTTATAATTGATGTTCTGATTTCTTTATTCAGAATTCCTGAATGCCATTCATCAGGTATAGTGAAGTTATTATTTATTTATTTTTTTTACCCCTGACTGAAGAACAAAACAGAACTTGCATGAGTATGTCAAGTTTTATCTTTGTTGTAGTAATCACGCTCAACGTACTCTAGTGTACATGTAAAAACTTAAGTATACTTTAGATTTTTAGGGCTCCAGTTGGGAAAGATCCTGTGTCAGACATTTGACCCCTGCACTTAAGTATGAAACATAAAACGTAAGTAGGCTAAACAAACCAAAATAAGTAACACTTAATACAAAATTTTTAAAAAATGTTTAATTTCATTGACTTAGGTAACTTAAGTAGCTATATTTGAAGGTTAAGGGATTCACTTTATCTATAAGCTGTTTCCATCTTTACAATGATTGAAATACAGCATGTAAAATTAAATTAACTTGCAAAATAATTACCATACAGAATTTAATTCGACACCCCGCTTGCAACATCCAAACTCAACAATTTTATCATCTAGAATTCTGGGGTTTCCACTTTTAAAAAAACTTGGTCATTCGTGTGTTTGTAACTCATAATTACGACATTTCTGACTATAACTGAGGATGAAATAAATTAGTAAACTAATGAAGCTATGGGAATGAAAACAGAATTGAATAGGGGTGAATTCAATACATATGCTCACTTTGTAACAGAATTCACACATACTGACTACAGTGAGGGATTTCCACTTATATCTTGAATCACTTATTTAAAACCCATTTAATACACTATTAAAACATATGTAAGATGTAAGTTATATTAATATATTTAATTTACACGTGTTTCCAATAAACTATATACAAATAAATAAAACATACTGAGATTTGAATGCGACTCAGTGGGAACTGGGAACTCTATGCCCTCATTACAACAACTACAAATGTTTAATTGGTAAAATAAATAACCCATTAAAACCATAGTCACACATACCGAGAGGTAAAAGCTGCGAAGGATTCGTTGCCGCGGTTGCCGCCATTTTGATAACAGACCTTAGTAATCGGCCACTGAGAATAAAAAAAATACAGACATAAGAAATCGATATTTGCAGCCATCGATGTCTTTGTAAACACAAGGGGGTGCAGCTGCTCTTCCGTTCGTTCAGTAGTAGAGTAGACAGACATGAGCAAACTTTTTCTTGTAAATCCTGACCAAGTTATGAATATTATCTGTGATAAAATTACTTGTATCCATTAAGCTACCTTCAGTTCTTTAACAATAATACATTGAATTTGTACTAAAAAATAATTTCCCACTGAGGAACTTTTTAAGTGATTTTAAAACATTTACAGATTTGCATTTTGTTACAATACAACCTGTCTGATTCTAATTATTATTTGCATGCATTGTTACCCTTTTTGTAAGTATTTGTCATAGTGTTACTTTGTCTTGTGTTTTCACCTGTATAAACTTTCATGGTTCAGCTACCAAACTTGTATTCTCACATTTTTGCTTTTTGATTGATAAGGCTACTACTCCACAAATTAGACATTGTGGACGAACATATATACTAAATGAAAACATGCAGGTCTAATGTAATCTGTGACTTTTTCATGAACTATAATGTGCAAGGTGTATTCAAGATTACTGAGTGCCTAGGTTTTTACTCCAATCAAATGCCCTTTTGTCTCCCACCAAGAGCAAGAGAATGTCTCATATCTTGACTGGAGATGCTGTTCATTTTTGTAAAGATGGTCAATATCAAAATATATGTTCTTTATTGTAATACGGAAATGCTAATGCCATATGATTTCACACAGCAGGAACCTTCTAATGATATGATATTGAAAATACTTTAGACACTAAAAATATTGGAAATTTTGAAGATGTTTGTTATAAATACAACTACATCTTTAGACCTTTTTATTTAAATCTGGATAGATTTAAGTTTATTAAGCTTTTACAATCAAAACAAGTTGGATTGTGCATTTGGATTGTGCACTATTTATAGGTTACTAATCAAATGTGAGTAAATGATTATGTCTGTCTTGCAGATTGCTCATAGTCTGTTGATTCTCTTTCAAACATCTTAAATCCTGAGAACTTGTTCACCATGTTTTATGTCAGATCTAGGGCTATTATCGATAAACGAATAAAAAATAGAGAAAACATAGGCTATGGATAGAGGAGTAATATTTAAGCCAGATACAATGGTTTGAAGTTAAAAAATATCTTAATTATTCATTTAATTACAAACAAGTTTGATGTAAACATAGAACATTTTTAAACATTTACTAGAAGACGAAGTAGCTGAACTTTTGCATGGCCTCTCTCTCTCCACACTCCACCTCAGTTGGTGGCAGTGATGCACCTACAGAACAAGAAGTCTATTTCTGCAAGTATAATTTCTCGCGTTCTCATTGGGTACATGTCACGCAGCTTCATTCTGATTGGCTGCAGCACACACTGTGTCGTGAACGAGCTGAACCTCTGCAACATGAACTGAGCATTTTTATCGCAGTAAACATAAAACATAATAAACAGCGTAACTGTTTTTTTTCTCTTTAGCCCCCAAGAGTTAGCAAAGCCTTCTACAGGTAAGTTGTATTCTTCAGGAATAAAATGTTTGACTTTATAATTAAGTCTTGTTTTGTCTAATGCTGAAACTGTGTATTGAATATCAATGAATATCAACGAAGCAGCCTTGCAAGTCCAGTTGTTTACATTTTTGTATGCCATGTCAAAATTTTTACTGACTGACTTACACCACAAAGGCTCCTGTGTTTATGTCCAGTTATGTAATTTAAATGACAATGAAAGAACCTATTCATTAAAATTAAAGTGAAATTGCTTAACCTATATATGGGAGCCTGAGAAAAAATGTTCATTTTTGAGAAGAAAATGTAAAATGGCACTTAGAGGCTATAATATATATATATATATATATATATATATATATATATATATATATATATATATATATATATATATATATATATATATATATATTACAGCAAAACATGGCTATACTCTAAGTTAACCAATGAGTGTGATGGAACTAGTAGTAACTAATAGTAAGATGACTGCAAATTTATTGAAAGGAAGTAAACAGACAGCAATAAAATAAATATTAGAATTAAGATGTGTTTCTTTAGTTCTGACTGAGTGTTGTAAGTGTTTCAGTCACATTGGTGTCTTTATATGATCCAAGTTGTACAAAATCTTTATAAGAAAATCTCTGACTATATCCACATCTTTCTCACATCTATGTCTTCTTTACAGATGTCTTTCCACGCTGGCCGTGGATGCCCGAGGGGAAGAGCAGCCGCTCCGGGTCCAATGTATCGGCCTGCTCCTCCACAGTATCACTACGACCCTCCGGCTGCTCCAGGTCCTATCTATAACCCTCAAGGCAGCAGTAGCTACATGCCACCTCATCCTGACTTCATGCCATTCCATTTCCCTGCACCCTCACAGGGCTCTAATGCTCTGCCCCAATGCCCCGTACGCCCACCGGTCTTCACAGAGCCGCCCCCTTTTCCTCCACCTGCTCTTCAACACTCGGACAGCTCCGCCCCAGTGCCTGTTCAGAGCTCTTACCCTTACATGATGCCCACCGTCACCCCACCACCTCTTCCACCTGTGCCACCCTCAGTTCCACCTTCCATGCCCTATCCACCATCATATCCCATGAGCTACCCTCCACAGCCACACCTCCCTCCTCCACCGAGCTTCAATCCAGCTTACGTGCAGCCCGGAGGATCCTTCAAACCTGATCGCTCCCGCCCGCCTCTGCAATACAAGTCGGACACCTGTTCCCGCTCCCCAGAAAGACCCCGTCACCATGATGAGCATCGGCACAGAGGGCACAGCTATGGAGGATATGGAGGTCGGCATAACCGAGAGTTTGGAGGAGACAAACGGGACAGAGGGTGCAGTTCAGAGCGCAGGCGCTCAGACAGCCCACGGTATAAAGCAGACTATGACAGAGGGCACGTACCATCAAGACACCGCAGCAGGTAACACACTTTACTGCTTTTTCTGTTATCAAAAAAATTATTAGACCTCTGTGGGGACCGGGTTATTATAAGTCATCTTAACATTATCGAAGTGGCTTCTGACACCACATTTATACCCCAAAAACATGTTTAATGCTGCAGCGAAGTGTCACAAAATATTTTTTTTCTTTCCTAAAAACTAAAAATAATTTTAGCATTTGTACACAATGCTGCACTTGAGCAGCACTCTAAATGTAAATCATCTGAGTACAAACTAATATTAATGAAACAAAATGCTACTTATAATGATTTAATTCACTTTTTTTCATTGTGCGAGTGGTGACATTAAATGTGTTGCTCTGGGACAGTTGTGTCACTCAAAGATCCAGTTTTCAAGAAAAGCTTTACCATGCAACACAACTAATTTATCTGTCTTGATGAAACTATAAATTATAGTTTCATCTGTCCTGATGAAACTGTAAAGTTGCTTTGCAATGATTTGTATCATAAAAAGCGCTTTACAAATAAACTTTAATTGAATTGAATTATAACACACAGCACCGTTGAATAATAATACAGGAACAAGAATATAGCATTTAAATGCTGTGCAATTAAGTAGAATTTGCACAAAAAAAAAATAGATTGTAATAAAGTAGTAATGTGTTTCATTAGTAAAAAAAACAATTAAACAGCATGCATTTAAAATAGCAAGATTTAATGCACAGATCTCTTCTGGCAACAGTTGATCGTAGCAATCATAATTTTAATTATAATGATTGACTTATATTCAATCCCACATTTAAATGTGATTGACTCTTTCAAAATTTGTGTTCATTTTGCAGAAAGAAAAATAACATTTTATTCACAGTATGAATAGGTTGTATACAGACAGCTTAGCAAAGAGTTTATCCTTTTATAATTAATCACTGAATCTGATATGACTTCAAAGGATAGTTAACCCCAAAATTAAGTATTTTATCATTTACTCACCCTCATATTGTTCCAAACCTGAGCTTCTTTCTTTTCTTGAGTTCAAAAGAAGATATTTTGAAGAATGTTGGTAACCAAACCACTGATGTCCATAGAAATTACCCTCAAGACTGACTATTACCAAGCAACAAAATTTTACTTCATTTATGTGTGATTTCAGTGAAGTTGTTTAAACCTCTCCAAACACATGGCATTTATAGACTTTTATAGAGTTCAGTAAGCTTTTTTCTGGGTTGCCTGTTACAGCGTATAATATTGCCTCCATCCCCCAGAGAACGCTATCGGCATAGAGATGAGCCAGGTTCACCCACCTCAGACAGACACAGGAAACACATCCGCAGTCGTTCAGGCAGTCGAGAGAGAAAGCGCCGACGTGTGGAGGAGGAGAAAGAGAGGAGAACAGACAGCACCTCAAGCAGTCGAGAGAGATCGGTGAACTACAGCAGGATTAGAGATGTAGAGGAGACATCCACTGACCGACATGAGGAGGAGAAAGGAGAGGAGGAGTTACTCAAACCTGCCTGGATCCGCTGTACGCATGCTGAGAACTACTACTCCAATGATCCAATGGACCAAGTGGTAACTACAGCAGTCAACACAAACTGCAGACAAGCAGATAGTCCTGGAATTTTTACCAATTTACCACAAAATTATACTCCCATTTAAAATGTAGTTTTGTACTAAATATTTTGAAGGTGTCATGTCCAATCATATCATATACTCGGGAGCAGTTTCTCACCTTCCATGTGTTTTATTCATCTTTAGGGTGATTCTACAGTCGTGGGAACCAGTAAGTTGAGAGATTTGTATGAGCGCTTTGAGGAAGAGCTTGGTCAGAGGCAGGAGCGAGCCAAATCCAGTAGACCTAATTGGGAACCACCCAAGACCAAACTGGACCAGGATGAAGGTATTGTGTATTTTACCATTTCAAATATGAACAGTGTATTTTATAATATTCCATAAAAGTTGCAACATTATGAACATGTTACAACATTCAGTGATTTCATTAAACTCTGTATGTGTCTTATCTCTTTGCAATGACAAAACTGCTTGTGTTTTTCGAAAGTACAAAATATGGCTCAAAAGTCAATTTTTAAATGTAACTATTTAATGCCAAATATTTGTTACCTGTCTGTGGGCAAGACAGGGTTAAAGGACGAGAGCACACCTGCTCATGTTAGTTCTGTGTAGAAATTAAAATGAAATAAATAAATCATTCTTTGTTTACACGGAGAAATAAATAAAAATCAGTAAATGTTTAAGGCAGTCCGCAGTGTCTTACAATTACAAGGGAGTTGCAATATTCTAGATGCATGTATGCAGTTTCTCTAATGATATTTTATTGTTGGGTTGAAATCTGCAGTATTGTAGAAGTTAAGGGGTAAAGACATGACCAGGGGCCCGTTTCAATAAGGAGGTTAAACAAACTCTGCGTTGAAACTTAAACTCTGATTTGACTTACCCTGAGATGTGAAGTTTTCGGTTTCAGAACAGCTAAATTGTGTTAATTCAATCCACTCTAAGTAGGTTAACATTTGAGTTTAGTGCGTGCACTGCGACTATGAGAAGTCATGATCAATGGAGCTCTGAAGTTATGATTCACCATGGCAACAGCACCCAAAGAGTCAATGTGTCATTTTAATTCTTAATCACTGTTATAATATCAGAGGTGAATACTGTAAATCAATTAACTAATATTCATTTTTATGGTATCCCATGGCAATAAATAAATAAATAAATAAAACTAAATAAGGGGGGGGAAGAAGAGTAGCATCTAAAAATGAATTATAAAAAAATTATCAATCAAGGTAAAGCTTTAAGCATGAAAGTTTAATGGGTGTAGGATACATGACTTTACAAACATTTGACATTAAATGTCATTCAGTGTCTATTTCAAATGTGCAGCAGCTTTTTCTAACCTACAGGTGCTGGTCATATAATTAGAATACCATCAAAAAGCTGATATTTCACTAATTCCATTCAAAAAGTGAAACTTGTATATTATATTCATTTATTACACACAGACTGATATATTTAAAATGTTTATTTCTTTAAATTTTGATTATGATAACTGACAACTAGGGAAAATCCCAAATTCAGTATCTTAGAAAAATAGAATAATGTGAAAAGGTTCAATATTGAAGACACATGGTGCCACACTCTAATCAAATTAACAACTGACTTGTACTCAGCTCGCAAAATGGGGGGAGAACATGCACCAGCACCACTGAGAGATGAAGAGGAGATGGTCAAGTAGAAGAATTTTAAAATTCAAAAGGAAAAATATTAACTGTTACTTTTTTTATATTTGTAGAAAACCAAAATGACCAAATAAATTGGGAATAATTTTTGTTCATCTAACAGCTGTGGTGGTGGCTATGGCATGGATCTTGTACTACCTCTCCATCTGGCAATTTTCGATTCCTTAGGGTAATCTGTTTCATTTTCGGAAAGTGCGAAGGTGGAATATGCGTGTCATCAATGCATCCAACCACACTGTAAATTATTGGGTTACTTCCCAATACGTCGCAGCAAGATGTTATCAAGGGAACATAATTTATCAGATTAGACACGTTTAAAGGGGGGGTGAAATGCTATTTCATGCATACTGAGTTTTTTTACACTGTTAAAGAGTTGGATTCCCATGCTAAACATGGACAAAGTTTCAAAAATTAAGTTGTACGTTTGAAGGAGTATTTTTGTTACCAAAATACTCCTTCCGGTTTGTCACAAGTTTCGGAAAGTTTTTTTCGAGTATGGCTCTGTGTGACGTTAGATGGAGCGGAATTTCCTTATATGGGGACTTCTGCCGGAAGAGCGCGCGCTCCAGTATAGCGAGGCTGAGCAGCACAGACATTTCACTGATCAGAGCGATTCACTGATCAGAGCGCGAGCGTCGCGAAAAGTCACAAAAGAAGTGTGTTTTTGGTTGCCAGGGCAAGACAACCCTGCACAGATTACAAAAAAAAAAACAGCATTAAGGGACCAGTGGATGGAGTTTATTTTTACAGAGCATCAACGGAGTTGTGCAAGTGTTTTTGTTTGTTCCCTGCATTTCGAAGATGCTTGTTCACAATGCCCAGTTTGACGACGGATTTGCGTATAGTTTATTTCTTAAGGATGATGCAATCCCAAGGAAAAAGGGTCACGATAGTGTGTTGGAACCGCAGGCGGTGAGTAAAACTGCTTCAAATATCTCTGCCTCCTTGTTAGTGAGTCCCCTCCCATGCCAGAGACCCGGGTTCAAGCCCCGCTCGGAGCGAGTCGTTGCTGCTGCTGCTTTCGTTCAGTTTCAGCCTCTGGATCTGATTCTGGATCATAAATAAACGGCTGAATCTGACTGTAAGCCATGGTTTGTTTTGGATGATGGGTTTTCCCTCACGGTAATGTCAGAGCCTTTAATATGTTTTTCAACGGCTCTGGGTAATGTCACAGCTTCCACATGCTCTCAACGCAAAAGCCTACTCGCGCTCGTGATTCTTTAGCTCCGCCCACACGCCACGCCTCCAGACGGTCGTGTTTTTCCGGGAAAAATCGGTACAGACTATCTTTCTCTTATGAATATAATAAAACTAAAGACTTTTTGGATTTATGAAGGATGCAGTACTACTCTAAATGTACTCAAGATTAACAGGATATTGAGTGAAAACGAGCATTTCACCCCCCCTTTAAATCGATTTCTACAACACTGACCTACAGTCCAGTGAAACTCATCTTTGACGATTTTTACCAATGAAAAAATTCTCAGGAAGCCTTACTAATGTGCTCTGCATCTCAGATGTTTTAAATAAAACTACCATTTAAAATGCTACCACTCAAATAGATAGCCTATGCATGTGAATATGGCAGAAAAAAAAAAAAATGGCAACGAATATATGCAGCCTCCTCGTCTACAGGATCCTGTATAAAATGAGATGGCATTTTTGTTACTTAGAATTTTTGTCTTGTTTCCAGCCAAAATATCAAAATATTATTAAACCGAGATGCATTTTCTACAGGAAACAAGACTAAATACCTTAAATAATTCTTCATCTTTAGAAATTGCATCTTGACGTAAGAATTTTTAGAGGAAATAAGACAAAAATATTCAGCAAGAAAAGTGATTTTGCAGTGTGAATGAATGAATGAGGGATTTAAACACTGAGTTCGAAAATCACTTTAAATAGAGGGAAGGAGACTATAAGGAACTCTGGGTTTACTAACCTGCCCCTGACCAAGTTAGGTTGGTAACTGACTCTGAGTATCTTTTTCAGAAACGGCTTGACTTAACCTACATTCTCGGGTTTGACAAACCTCCCATTCTGAAACGGAAGGAGTTTCTGTCTTTTCAGGTTTAACATACTCAGAAATTTCACTTAACCTCCTTTCTGAAATGGGCCCCAGGGGCCTGACAGCAGTTTTAAGTTTACGTTAAAAGTGTGGAAAGTTGATGTTCCTTTGATTATTTTTTTTTTATTTCAGAGCACAGGAATAAGTAAATACACAATTAGTGTTAGCTATGTCACTCAGCCATAACTCTAAAAGAAAGATAAATTTGTTGTGTTGTGCAGATGAGAGCTCGAGCGAATCAGAATGTGATTCAGATGGAGGCGGTAGCAGTTGCTCAAGCAGTTCTGACTCTGAGGTGTTTGATGTCATTGCTGAGATCAAGAGAAAGAAAGCTCACCCTGACCGCCTCCATGAGGAGCTGTGGTACAATGACCCTGGACAGGTGCACTTCACCATTTTGCCAATGGGGACAATAATGTTAAAGCTGCAGTAGGTAACTTTTGTAAAAATATATTTTTTACATATTTGTTAAACCTGTCATTATGTCCTGACAGTAGAATATGAGACAGATAATCTGTGAAAAAAATCAAGCTCCTCTGGCTCCTCCCAGTGGTCCTATTGCCATTTGCAGTTACTGCTCCCGGTAAGAAAACAACCAATCAGAGCTGCGGTCCATAACTTTGTTTGTGTTCAAAATGTAAAACAATGTATATAATAAGCGTTTACACCATGAATCCATTTTCCTAACCGTGTTTTTAGCTTGTCCTGAACTGATCACTAGGGTACATCTTTAATAAGTGTTTATATTCGGACTATTTTAGATTGCTTCGGGGTACCGCGGCTGAGTAACCCAGTACCTTTGTGATTCTTCATAGACATAAACAGAGAGAAGTAGTTCCGGCTACGATGTTCTTCCCCAAGACGCAAGCAGTTCTGTTTATTAACCGCTAGAGCGTCAAAAGTTACCAACTGCAGCTTTAAAAGGTCTGTGGTAATAAAGGGATAGATCACCCAAAAATGATCTCATGACTCATAAGACTAATTTGATTAGTCTTCAGAACTCAGATTTAGAGATTTTTCTTTAGGTTTCTGTCCCTTGAGTGAAAGTTCAAGTAACCAAAACTTAAATATCCAAGTGGGTTATAAAGGCATTGTAAAACAAATCCAAATGAACTGAGTGGTTTAATTAAGCTTGTGACAAGACATACAATTACCGGTACTTTTACTTGCATATGGTTATCGTATAACATAATTTTTATCTCTTTATAAGACTTGGATTTAAGTTTTATGTTTGGAATGTGAAGGTAAGTAAGTGATGACAGATTTGTCTTTTTTTTTTTTTTTGTGGCTCACAGTTATTCTTGTGTTTAAAACTCAGATGAATGATGGACCGTTATGCAAGTGCAGTGCCAAAGCCAGGCGAACTGGAATCCGACACAGTATTTATCCAGGTGAACAGGTATAAGTGCATTCATTCAATCACTTAATCTGTTTTAGAACCATATTTAGGGCACAGACCACTAAGGCTGTTCTTTTTGGCATGTTTTTTCATTATTATTATTATTATTATTTGTTTGTGTGTTTGGCCCATTTTTGAGGGCCAAAACGTATGATACTTTGCAGAGATACAAGACCTTATTGTAAAGTCTTATAAAGTTTTATATATTGTTCTCTTTAGGTGTGTGTGTGTGTGTGTGTGTGAGAGAGAGAGGGAGAGGGAGAGAGAAATAGTCTATTTTAAAATAAATGCATTAACTGTCAAGCATTACAGTATTTATTAATGGTTGTTGATGTTAATCAAAATGTTAATGTATATTCACATTGCATTACACAATTAAGTATAAACCTCTCATAGCAGCCCATTAAAAGGTTAGTTAATCCAAAATTAAAATGAGTCCATACATTACTCACCCTCAAGGCACCCTAGGTGTATATGACTTTCTTCTTTCAGACGAATCCAGTCAGAGTTATATAAAAAAAAATATATTTGATCTTTCTAGCTGTTTAATGGCACTCTGTGGGTGTTGCATTGCTTCAGTCCAAAATAAGTGAAATAAAAAGTGCCCATCCTTAATAAAAAGTCTCTAACATAGCTCCAGGGGTGAACAAAGTCTTCCTGCAGTGAATTGATGTGTTTTTGTTATAAAAATAACCATATTTAAAATGTAGAGTTAGGGCTGAGTGACATAACAAACACTATTTGTGTATTTGCTTATTCTTATGCTCTGAAAGAAAACAAATCAAAGGAACATCCACATTTCACAGTTTGAAGGTAAACACAAAACTGATGATTAAATAAACCATGTTGGGTCTGCTTAAAACAAGTTTACCAAATAAGGCAGGCTTATTTCAGTTAGTCTGACTTATTTTGAACCAAATCAACTGACAATACTGAAAACTCTTGAGTTATTACCATGGTCAAGGTCCAGAAACGTAGCAAGGACAGAGAATTCCTAGTTTTATTCTGAGAGTAAAATGTTGTGTTTGATTTTGTTGTTTAGTGTTATTTTAAACCCAGCATTTCCATTACAGTGATTTTGATTGTTATAAATGTCAGTCATCTGTCTGGGTTGTCAGTCTGTTTGGATTGGTCAGCAACTTTTTCTTTCTCTTATAGTCAGTGAAATCTTGCCGGCCGATGTGTAACAATGCTGGCAAACTGTTCCACTACAGAATAACTGTGTCCCCACCGACCAACTTCCTAGTAGGTTTCTATGCCGTTTTAATCATCTAGTATCCATACATTTTATTTTTCTGTTCTTATATTGTTTCTACCTTTGAACATAATTGGTTCTCTCTGTCTCTCTCTCTCTCTCTCTCAGACAGATAGACCCACGGTTATTGAGTATGACGACCATGAGTACCTGTTTGAGGGCTTTTCCTGCTTTTCTCACACACCACTTACAAATGTAAGAATGTGATTTCTGCATGGTTGCAGTCAAACCTACTAACTAGATTATAACATGGTCCTTTTTGTGAATAAACAACAATAATAAAAAAAACAGTATCTAAATATGCTTTTGTAGGAGTTTGTTTCAACATTTATGGGAGGAAAGTATTCAAATGAAACATGGTGCGTCATTTACTAAGTTTTGCATTAGTCAATTTACTAATATTTGCCCCATTATTTAACTCCCGATGCAGCATGTCTTTGCACATTTTGCCCTTGATATTGCTACTAAAGTTGCTGATTTGGGCTGAGATGGTCATTATGAAAATGAGTTGTCTGTGTTCTTTAATTTATGCATTTCCATTAGATCATTTGAAAAAAACATTCCATTCCCATTGATGATTGTGGTCTTAATATAATTTAGTTCAGGTTTTCTTAATGTTAAATTAGTTCTGCTTAATGTTACATTTGTCATTCACAAACTTCTATTGTTTCAGACCTGTATGACTTGTTTTCCTCTGTGCAGATAATCAGTGGTTAACCGTAATTTTATGAAGCTAAAAAATTACTTTTTGTTGTAGCATCAAAAAATTAAGGTTGAACCACTGATGTCACTAATGTCCTTTAACGAGGACATTCAAGTGATGTTTTGAGCATGAAGTTCTCACATATCACACATATCTCCCAGACTAACTGTTCCCACCCCCTTTAGATCCCTTTGTGTCGGGTTATTCGCTTCAACATCGATTACACCATCCACTTTATAGAAGAGATGGCACCTGAGGTATGTGTCACCCCACATTTATCAGATTTCACACTGTCCACATTTTCTTCAGTTCACTGTAATCATCTACTGTAAATGTTAGTTACTGTG
This sequence comes from Carassius auratus, assembly GCF_003368295.1. Classification (NCBI taxonomy): domain Eukaryota; kingdom Metazoa; phylum Chordata; class Actinopteri; order Cypriniformes; family Cyprinidae; genus Carassius; species Carassius auratus. Next base: position 20,774,497 of record NC_039254.1, read on the forward strand.
AATAACATTTTTATGCACATACTTAATTGCGTACGATTAATATATACAATTAAATTTCTCATAATGAGACCAACATCTTGACGATTTGACTTAATCATTAATAAAACTGATTTTAATTTGATTAACATTTTTAATTCAAATTCAGGCATTTTGGTTGTTTCTAACACATGTGACGTGACCCACAAATGCTCAGCTATTGTAATCTGTTGTGTCTGACCAGAACTACTGCGTTAAAGGCCTGGAACTGTTTTCCTCGTACCTCTTTAAAGACATCTTGGAGTTATATGATTGGAATCTCACAGGTAACATGCACACGCACATTTAACTCTACACAAGCACACCATGAGCTTATAAGCCATAGTAATAGAGTTTTGCTGTCACACAGGCCCTGATGAAAATGGCCAGTCAGGTTGTCAGAGGTTTCATTTTATGCCACGGTTCGTTCGGTTCCTCCCAGGTACATTTTAAATACCCTTCTGCCCATTTCACTCATGAACAAAAAAATGTTTGAGCAGTATTTTATACCTAAATTTGACTGATCACTCACCAATTTATTGGTGAATAGTTCATACAAGTAGAGAGAATGCTTCATCACTATGATTGATTGTGGTGTCAGATGGAGGAAAGGAGGTGCTGTCCATGCACCAGGTGCTGCTGTATCTGCTGCGCAGCAGCACAGCTCTAGTTCCTGAAGAGGAAATCGCCAACATGCTTCAGTGGGAAGAGCTGGAGTGGCAGAAATATGCTGAGGAGTGCAAGGGCATGATTGTCACCTACCCTGGCATGGTAAAACACCATTTTTTAATGATAGGAAATACTGTGCAATAAATAAATAATAAGAGCTGCTACATTTAGAATGTTTATAGAGTCTTTCTGCACAGACATCAGTAGCCAAAAACTTTTGCATGATTGTGCATCCACGCTAATAAGTTCAAGTCCACGGTCATGTCATGAAAACACATCTGCACTTTAAATGTGTGCTTCTGTTTGTACCTGTATTCACACAGAAACCCAGCTCTGTGAGGATTGACCAGTTAGATCGTGAGCAGTTCAATTCCAGTGTCATCACTTTCCCCATCATTGTGCATTTTGGGATCCGACCTGCACAGCTTAGCTACGCCGGAGACCCACAGTAAGTCTTATTTAACGCTCACCACTTCTCTTTTTTCATTTTAGCTTGACTTCTAATGGCAAGGGTTTTCTGAAGTGCTTTTTATCATTTGATTTAAACCAATAATATGCTGAGGTTCCTAACAAATGTTTAATTCAAGGTTGTTTGCACTAATGTTAAAGAAATAATAATTTCTTCATTTTCAAGCATCATACCATTAAGCTTTTATTTTTACACAGTAGTTATTACTAATAATTTTTTTATTAATCGTATAATGCTGAAAAAGTGAAACACTGCAGTTTACTGCTTTCATTGCAGGTATCAAAAGTTGTGGAAGAGTTATGTGAAATTGCGGCATTTGCTGGCCAACAGCCCGAAGGTTAAACAAATTGACAAACAGAAGTTAACGCAAAGAGAGGTAAGTGTCTGCACAAGTTATATATGTACATAGAAATAGCTAATGTGACAGCTTAAAATAATAAATATGATCATTATGGAAGGGTATCTTTTAAGGTATTTTTCATTAAAAAAAAATAAAAAAGTGCATTAACCGAATGAGCAGTCTGAAGAGTGGCAAGAAGTTTTAGTGCAGTACATTGTGGTTTGAGGAAATGTAGGTTAATTGTCATAATGGTGTAAATACTGTGTCCAAAAACTGATTAACAGGAAGCTCTGCAGAAGATCAGGCAGAAGAATACGATGAGAAGGGAGGTCACAGTGGAGCTCAGCAGTCAGGGTTTCTGGAAGACTGGTATCCGCTCTGATGTCTGCCAGGTACACCTATACATACACAAACACACATTTACTTCAGAACTTGGGTTTGGTGAAGTGGGTTAGGGATGTTGAAATCAAACAAGATAAATTAAACATATATACAAATATGTTATATGTACAGTATCATAAATGCCTTAGAACATGAAGTTTACATTTATAAAGCACAACAAATAATGATCTGCTGGATTACTTTTATGGATGTGCAGTTTCTGTGTTAGCAAATGTTTGTCTGTTTTATTAAAGACTTTTTTTTCTCTGTTTTGACTGTAAACAAATAAGCAGAGAATGCTGTTAATTTCGTGTAAAACCTATAATGTAACCTATAAGCCTGTTTATAAATTGATTTAAGATTAATCTAATAATTATTTTAATTATAATAATCATTTTGCTGTTTTTTGTCTGATGGACCTAAAACCTGAAAAATCATTGAATCTTGGATCTAAGTTTTGGGGAAAATATTTGAGTCAGATGCCTTATTTTTGCAGCACGCCATGATGCTGCCGGTTCTCACCCACCACATCCGTTACCACCAGTGTCTGATGCATTTAGACAAGCTGATCGGTTACATGTTCAAGGAACGATGCCTGCTGCAGGTAAGAGAAAGAGTAAAGACTTTTCAGTGCAGGGTTGTTTTTCATTCTGGAAAATTGCAGCACAGGTTACCAGGGCTGCAAAAGAAGACTTTAACAGTTTAGGCTTTTCCTTGCTCTGCCAGTATTTTCTCTGGTTCCACCAGATTTTATTTTCATTTATGTGTGCCAGAATTTATTTATTTTTTATAACGCTGAATATAAATCTTTTTTTTTTTTTTTTTTTTTTTTTTTTAGAAAAAAATGACCTAAATTTGAACTTAACAGCTGGAAACTAAAAACTGAATAGTTATTATGTAACCATAGTGTATAACTCCACAACAGTGTTACATTTGTTAACTCAGATTATGTGTAGAGAAGCACTCCACTGATCTGAAATTTATAGGAGAGAGGCCAGATGGAAGCCTTTCCTCTGTTAAGATGCATTAAATTCCACTTGGGATTTGCAAAGAAGCAAGTAAAGGACTATCAAAGCAAGATTTTTGGAATTGAAGCCATAAGTTTAATTTGTGATAACAGCTGGATATTAACCCACTATAATGTAACTCCAGTTCCAGAAATGAAAAATTATTGCATAATTATGCAAAATAGTATTGGTTGAATCTACTGGTTTCCCCGATATACATTATAACATTACTTTGCTTTATTTATTTTTTTTGCTTTTCTTTCTTTCCCAGTTGGCAATGACTCACCCCAGTCATCATCTTAATTTTGGGATGAATCCTGACCATGCTCGCAACTCTCTGTCAAATTGTGGCATACGCCAGCCCAAATATGGAGACCGGAAAGTGCATCATATGTACATGAGGAAAAAGGGTCAGCAAATATCTCTGTAAATGTGTTTGAGAGCTGTTTTGAAGAAGTAGCCCTACTCTACTAATGGTTTTGGTCTTTTTCACTAGGAATAAACACCTTGATTAATATTATGTCAAGATTGGGCCAGGATGACCCATCACCCTCCAGGTCTGTGTGTGTGTGTGTTTTATTGTATTATTTTATTTTAGTCAAGTTTTATTTTATTTGTTTCTTGTGTTGGTCATTTATGATTTTTTTTTTTTTTTGTTCGTTTGTTTGTTTTTATAATTTGTACAATTTTAAAAAGGCAGTTGAAATATAACAACTAAATGGTGTAATCCCTGTCCTTTATTCTAACAGAATCAATCATAATGAGCGTTTGGAGTTTCTTGGTGATGCAGTTGTTGAGTTTCTGACCAGGTGAGACCTCTTACATTTCGACAATGCTGTTAATCTGTCATTACATAGAGCATGTCTCACTGAGTTTAGCTTTTGAAGCTTTTGTTATTCTAACCTGTTATAGTCATATGTTTGTCTTTGTTTTCCAGTGTACATCTCTATTACCTGTTCCCAAACCTGGAGGAGGGAGGACTCGCCACATATCGCACCGCAATTGTTCAGAATCAGCATCTTGCAATGCTTGCTAAGGTAAATGTTTACTAGATATTAGAAATAATCAAAAAAAAATCAGCACACTGTGAATTAAAAAGAAATTATATCTTTTTTATTATTATTTGTCATTTAATTTATATTTATATTTTTGTCCTGCAACTTACCCAGCAAAACCAAAATGAAAAAAAAAAAAATATATATATTTTTTATAATTATCGTTATCATTGTTCGTAGCATGTTTTTTGTTGTTGTTTATTTTTTGTTCATCTTTATCATTGTTTTGCATCCTCAGAAATTGGAGTTGGATCGGTTCATGTTATATGCCCACGGCCCTGACCTGTGCAGGGAGTCAGACCTCCGACATGCCATGGCGAACTGTTTTGAGGCCCTGATAGGTTAGTGCTTTATCATCTATGCTGTCTGTCTGTATTTAATATACTGTATTTCCACTCACTGATGTTGATTTTGATTTTTATGTTGCAAACATAGTTACAGAAACTTAGTTTGTGTTTTGTAAGAACACATTTACAGAATGTTGTAAAAACTGCCCTAGTTGCATATCCACTTCTGATTAAGGTGACCATATGTGCCATTCATACAGGACACATCCCAGCCAGGATTTTAATATTGCCTAAAATATCCAGGTTTTGTCTTTCGAATCGCTTTCACGTGTTTGTTCGTTCACTTGACTTGAAGCATTGTGGTGCACTTAGTTTTTTTTTTGGATTTGTGCACAGCAGCGCTTCAAGCCAAACGAACGAACAAACACGTGCGCATATTTGCATCGCTTTAATCGTTCCCCCTAGATCTCACCTTCTCACATGCAGCCCCACGATTGGTCAATTTTGTACAATACCTGCATGTTATTGGTCAAACTGCTCATGATGTTTAAGGCATTATTTAAATCCTGGCTGGGACGTGTCCAGTAATGAACGGCGCATATGGTCACCCTACTTTAGATAGATCTCAAACTGCATCTTGATTGCTCAAACTAAACGTGTGAAATAAACACATGGGACCCCCAGAACCAGGAACTGTATAGACTCCATTGCTTCCATCCATATCACACGACATGTCGCCATGATTTGATTTCTGTTTTTGTGTCATGCAGACACAGTATGGGAAAATTTGAGATTATATAGAGTATTATTTTGCACAATAAGCCTTAAAAAAGTATTGTAGTTAGTTACTAATGATGGGCCAAATTTCGACAACCAAGATTTTTGGTTTAACCTGTTAACCAGATCCCCCATTATGGGACTCACAGTTGAAAGTGCCCTACCTAACTTCAAATTGTAACAGTACCTTACTTCAGTGTTCAGTTTTTCAGTTTTTACACACATAATTTTGGTGTCTTTGGAAAGAAGAAGAAGAATTGATAATGTTGATAATGCTCAAAAATATTATCAGTGATGACGCACGTTATCGCGCGACTCTTTTACCAGGTGTTTTGAAGGAAGAGCAACGTTCGCGATGAAAAAATATGTGCAAACTGTAATGAACAGAGATCAGTTAGTTCCTCACTTTCCGCACTGAAGCTGAGATCATTCACTAGCTTCAATGAAAGTATAATGTGCCTAGCGTTTTCGACTTGTACATTAAAAGTCACGCGGGTTGTGTGTGAAAGCACACACATATTCCGGGTAATCACTGGCAGTGTGAAAATGCAAAATGTAGCGACCCGGGAACAATTACCAGGACGCATTACCCGTGTATTTGCTGAAATTGAAGTGTGAAAGGGGCTTAGCAAAATAATGGGTTGAAAGTCACATGTTTCATGAGTTTCTATTTCAAATCTGAAGAAGATACCATGAAAAATTTGATTCCTGCAACCATTTTTCTGATACTATGTCTAGTCACTAGTCACTTTATTGAAGGGTTCTACAAACTATTTTAGTCATTAAACAAACTGCATTTTTTTTTCAATTATAAAACAATAGAGTCATATATATAACATCATATAAGTGATTTATTTGAGCACTTGAAAAATACAATAAGAATAATTGGAATAATAAAAATAAAAAAAGATTTAACTACATATGTCAATTACAGTACATCCTGAGATTGCTAGAAATGCAGCATTTACAACAATTTCTTCTCATACATTCAGTTATCATGTGTTGACGTGCTGATGGCCAGTTGTAGAGATTGTAATGGTAATCATACAAATGCGCTATAAAGTCAATAATCTATCGCTCTATTCCTATAGATGGCGTTCACATTGATAGCTGTGATAATCATGATAATCATGCAGATACTACCACATTCAACATAAAACACACTCACACATATATGAAGAGTGTAAAAAAAAAAGTTCATCAGAATTCAAATAAACAATCTTCTGCCTATCTTTCACTTTTTTTCTTTTTTTTTTTGTGGATTGTCTCTCGATTCTGTTTGTGACACTGTACGCTACAAAACCATGCTGTTTTTTAGTACCAAGATGCAGTTTTCTGAGCGTGAGTTATTCCATAATGGACACAAACAATACTGTCCCCGAATAATTGAAACCTGAACAACATGAGATTTCGTTCAGTGGACCCTTAAGTAACCTTTTCTAATTAAATCGGGATTTACAGCTGTGGATTTGTCCACTGTATGACTTATTAATACGAATCTGGTATGAACTGCGTTTTGATTCATGTTTTGATGTGTAATGCTTACATAAATTTACCAAATACATCCTTTAAGTGTTCCATTTTGTAAACAGTGATCTGTCGTCGATGCTTGAGGCTTAGATCTTTATAATGGTATATAGATTGTCAAGATTAATTTTGTCCAGATTCATTTAATCTATTCGTAAACATTAACACGTGCAAACAAAGGGAGTTCAGTGTGCCCATGTCCAGGTGCAGGTTAACAGGTTCTGAAAATTTTTGGTTACCAAAATGTCAGTGCATCATAAGTGGCTCATGGCCTTTTTCAAGGCTTTTTGTATTTAATGAAGCACATTTAGGTCATTTTAAGTGCAAACTTTTTTTATTTTTTTATGTTTTTGAAAGAAGATTATTTTATGTTCACCTAGACTGCATGTATTTGATTAGAAGGTCAAAAACCGTAGTCTTGTAATATATTATTACAACAACACATTGTCCTTGCTTAATAAATGCATAATTTCTCATTTATGAAGAAACCCGATAAGGGGAAGTCGTGGCCTAGAGAGTTTGACTCCTAACCTTAAGATTGAGGGTTCGAGTCTTGGCAGTACAACGACTGAGGTGCCCTTGAGCAAGGCACCGAACCCAACTGCTCCCCGGGCATTGCTGCATAAATGGCTCCCCACTGCTCTGGGTGTGTTTTCACGGTGTGTGTTTGTTCACTGTTGTGTGTGTGCACTTTGTATGGGTTAAATGCAGAGCATGAATTCTGAGTATGGGTCACCATACTTGGCTGTATGTCTCGTCATTTTATTCTCAGTTTTTGAATAGCAGCAGAATTTTTTTTTTGTTTGTTTTGTAGGGGCCGTTTACCTGGAAGGTGGTTTAGAGGAAGCCAAGCAACTCTTTGGAAGACTGCTGTTCAACAGTGAGGTGAGTTTTATTGTGTATGTTTGTAGGACTAAACCTATTTTAATTTGAAGTGAGCCTTTTAGACTATAATGTACGATGAAGAGATATTGTGGTAAGATACTGTGTGCCAATATAGATATTTTACATTTAAAACTAACAGGGTGTTTAAATATAAATTATAATAACTTTATCCTCAAAATTAATTTCTCTATTTTGAGTTGGTCTTCCACCCATACTTTCCCCAATATCATGTATATAGTGTTAAAATACTTTCATAAGAAGTAAAAGTAATCCCATTCAATCATTATGTTGTCTGATACTGCTGTCATTTAAAATACATTTTAGAGAACCATCAGGTTTTTTCAGCTTTCAGTTTGGTTGTTATGGAAACAGAGAAACAGTGACAGCGTAAATATAATTTAATATGATCTGAGAGTGAATCTGATGCTGTCATTATTAAATAAGTTAATGCACCTAAAGCTTAAAACTGAAAAAAATATCCTTGCAATCACACAACATAACAAAAACTACCCCCCACCCACGAAAAAAAAAAAACATTGAATCTGAATTGTCATATTCTCTTTTTTTTCTCAAATGGACTATGTCATGTTGTATTCAGTTTGTTTCCTCTCTTTTTGTCTTGCAGGATCTGAGGGATGTTTGGCTCAACTATCCACCTCATCCTTTACAGGTGTGAGCAGAATTGATTTTTTTAATGGTCAAATGTCATAAACAAGTGTAAGACAGAAACATGCATACACTTTCTGCAGCCACCTGTCTGAATAACTAGAAGAGAGTTCAGTAAACTGTAAAACTGTTACAAACTGATTTATGATTGTGATTATGATCATGATTTGCAATGTCAAACAGCATAATGGAGTCTTTTTTTATTCAGCTAATATAACTGGAAGTGGCTAAAACAGGAAACCTTGCACATTCAAGGTCTAAATGGCCATGCCCACTCTTATTTAAATATAATTTTCCTAAAATATGCATTCATTGAATTGTGCAGGGGAATTTAGAGAGACCATTTACCCAAAAATTTTAATTCCTTCATCATTTACTTACCTTCATATCTTCAACCCATAAAACTTTTGTTCTTCTTCGGAACACAAATAAAGATATTTTTAATCTTCTCTTATCATATTTATTCATTATTGAAAGTCATCATAACCAGCATTTTCTAGACTCATAAAAGAACATAACACCATAAAATGAAAAATGTAAGAACTGGACACACAAGAACCAATGAGGTGTGCTCTCCAGGGCATCAAGCATGTTTACCATAAAAAATGTGTACAGTATGTGCTTAAATCAATGTTTTTATGTGAATAAAACCTAAACTACATCTATTCATAGTAAAAATGACTTTTTAAGCCAAATTTTTTTTGGAGATTTTCAATGGATGGGCAAAAATAGTGAGAGAATATTACAATATTTGTATTTGTGTAAGGAAGATGAATAAAAGTCTGGGTTTTTGAAACCACTCGAGGTCGAGTAAATGATCACAATCAAAGTTTATTTTTTTATTTTTTTATTGAAGCCGACTGTAAACTTCAATGTAGTAATATAATAGTTGAGTTTATTTCATGCATAAAAGCACACACTCAATGTTCTGCTGTATGTTTAGGTGCAAGAGCCTCTGACAGACAGGCAGTTGATCGAGTCGTCTCCAGTTCTGCAGAAACTCACTAATTTTGAGGATGCCATTGGAGTGCTGTTCACTCACGTACGTCTCCTTGCACGGGCCTTCACGCTGCGAACAGTGGGCTTCAACCACCTCACCCTGTAAGTGCTCTAGTGTCTCTGTGACTGTCAAATCTTATTTATTTTATTAATTTTTTAATATATATATATACCAATGGAACAGTTTATTGAACATTAGACAATAAAAAAAATGCAAACATTTGCATATGTTTTTATTGGTTATAATATTTGATACATCAGGTTGTAATACAACAGTGTCTGTGCTCCAGCACATGGTGAATTCACAGAGACAGAGGCTGTTTTTCCACAACAGTAATTTTATCATTAGTTAACTGTAGGCTAGTGCTTCATGCAGCTGCTGTATCTGTCTGCAGAGGCCACAACCAGAGGATGGAGTTCCTGGGAGATTCTATCATGCAGCTGGTGGCCACTGAATATCTGTTCATCCACTTCCCAGACCATCATGAAGGACATTTGACAGTGAGTATATCCCTCATCTTTTCTTCATTTCATCCCAAGATTGGTTTAATTTTATTTCTGTCTTTATTTTCTAACTCCCTATGACTCATCGTGTCCACTACAGTAATCTTTAATAGCCATTTTTACCTATTCAGTGTGTGATGGTATATTCAAATCACCATGAATGATGACTTTTGACCCTTTCTCATAATTCTGTTTGAATGCCATTAATAAGACAGCATGAAATCAGCACGAGTAAAGAAATATCCTCTAGAATGTCTTCATTTGTCTCATTTTCCAGAAGATCAGGCATACTCATGTATTTAATGTAATGTTTTTGCTGTAATTTACCTTCCATAACTGTGTTTGTGAACTGTAGTGCATACATTAGTTTACTATCCACTGAACAATTCGACAAGAATGTCTGTACATGTCTATTGTGAAATATTTTTGACTCTTATAGTTTTTCTTAAGTCTGCTTCAATCTCACAATTAAAATGAGTTGAAATTGTCTGCTTTGCTCCGCTCAGTCCATTTCAGTGCAAATATACCTTTAGTATTAATTTGGTTTCCTGTGCCAACAAATTCCTTGGTTAGCCCTACTCTATAGTACAAAAATCCAGTTACTGTGCCCCCTCTTTTCTGGTTGGTCAGTCTGTGTAAACCCCAGAAGTATAAAGTGTGTTTGTGTGTGATCTGTAGCTCCTGCGAAGCTCCTTGGTGAATAACCGGACTCAAGCGAAGGTTGCAGAGGAATTGGGCATGCAGGAATATGCCATCACCAACGACAAGACCAAACGACCTGTTGCCTTGCGGACCAAGACTTTAGCCGATCTACTGGAGTGTAAGTGTGACATGGCACTGCAGATTAAAGCAAGAGACGTTTGATTTTATTGAACTATAACGAAACTGTGAAATAATTTAATATAAAAGGACACTTTTTTTCTCATTATAACCAGCTAAATAAAAACAACATATATTCAGTGAGAGCTCTGGGATTTGTAATTTATTTTATAAATGATTATTTATCTTTTTTTTTCTGGAGGATTATGAATCCTAATATTCCCAGTCATTTTATATATATTTATTATTTCATAATGCTTATTGTCGTTGTTACCATTAATTAAATTTTTTTCCTCCCCAGCATTCATTGCAGCTCTTTACATCGATAAAGACCTGGAGTTTGTGCACACATTTATGAATGTTTGCTTTTTCCCACGACTCAAGGTATGACAGGGTTTTTTTTTTTACACTTATATACACACGTTATCAATCATTATAAGTAATGATTTTGAATTTACCCATTTTCTATGTCAGATGCACATAATGAAATAAAATTATTAATTGAAAAGAATAAGGTGACATTTACATAGTATTTAGTCTTGTATACTGACAAGGCTGTTTTTAATCATCTTTGTGTACATCCAATAGACATCGTGTTTTTTTAGCATCTTGTGCAGTGAGCACATTTTTTTTTAAAGGGACAGTGTGAGCTTAATAGACAATTAAATGCCCCTTATTTAAAAGAATATGGTTATACAGCAGACAGCTCCTGTCAATAAGGAAGTATTTTTTTTCTCCCTCTGTGAATGTTGTGAGAAGTGACTGAATTAGACAGCCTCAACATAAATAAAGACTTACTGTAAGTACATAAATTATATAAAATCACTCCTGATACAGCACTGCAGGCTGACAAAAAAAAAAAAGATACTTGAACAGGATTCCCAGTGAATCTGTCTTTGTAAGCACTGAAAAGTTTGTAGACATTGGGAATGATCTAATGAAAATCATCATGTAAAAGGATTTTAGGATACATACCAGGTCTTAGTCTATACATCCACTGGCATGAAATAAATCTCCTCAAAGTGCTCAACTGATGTGTGCAGGTTTTTTGTGCTTGTGTATATATATATATATATCTTTTTTTAACTTTTATTGTACTGCTGTTTGAATATGTTTCAGGAGTTTATCTTGAACCAGGACTGGAATGATCCAAAATCGCAGCTGCAGCAATGTTGTCTAACCCTGCGGACCGAGGGAAAAGAGCCAGACATTCCTCTATACAAGTAAAACGTTTCTGACCGTTAACATCCTTTGATTTACCTCTTCAACTTCATCCTTCTTCAATTTTCTGTTTAAAGGGTATTTGCCTTGCAAAGGTATTCAAACTCATATGTGTTTATGTAATGTTTTATATATACTGTATATATCCCACATTACACTAATCTACACTCCATAAGGACAGATTTACCATAGCACTACAAATTTAATAGAGAGAAAGGAGAAAACTAATCATCATATTATTTAAATTTCATTTCTACAATTTAGCCCTGGTTGCATCCCATGTCTCTGGGTCATCTTTGAGATCTACAGTTTGATTGGAGTCCAGGTGCTGCGAATTCAATTGATTAGGGATATTTGCCAAGCCATAAGGTCAAAGGAACATCCTCTGTCTGCACAGCTCAGAGACAGGATTGTTTCGATGCAGAGGTCTAGGGAAGACTACACATTTTTTTCTGCTGTATTGAAAGTTCCCAAGATCCCAGTTGCCTCCATTTCTTCGTTACTCTTTTCTTAGTCATTGCTTGTAGTTCCTAGATTGTCCATTGCTAACATGGAATTCTCAGATTGTTTGGAATGCTGATGTATCTTATATCTAGTAAGATATGACATTTATGCATATAACAATAAAGTTCACATTAAACTATACAGGAAAAATCAGCTGGACTAAATCAAACTAAATTGTAGAGAGATATTAGGGAGAAACGTGTTCAGCGCTGATCGTTCACGGTCAGCTGGATTTGGTGCAAAGTGGCATGGTGATAGTTAGTTGAATACTTTTGATGTAACTTTAATTTATGTTGTCTTGCCTATGTTTGCTTTTACTGATTCAAACCCACTGGTCGGTTTGAAGTCTTATAATAGTGAAATATGATTACAGATCCACTTTTCCAGATCCAGTTTTCAGTTTGTTTGTTTTTATTTTAACTATGATACTCTTCATCTTCTTTTAAAGGACACTTCAGACAGTTGGACCCTCTCATGCAAGGACCTACACAGTGGCAGTGTATTTTAAAGGTGAACGGATTGGCTGTGGAAAAGGACCAAGGTACTAATAAACCCAGTTATTTCTCCTAATTGCCAAATCGCTACATATCTGCTCTTAGAAATGTCTGACCCTGTCAAAAACAGCTTCCGTATGTCACTCTCAGAATTTTCCATGTCCAATGCTACCTTTGTGCCACCTAAAAGCTCTCATGAACATTAATCTACATTTCTGTCCTGTGACCTTTTTATCATCTGCTGGTTTCCTATTTTTGTTGTGTTGCTCTATGCATCAGACAGCACTTTCTATTCAGTGAGCCTGCATCTTACATCTTGAGTTCTGATATGTTTACAATTGTTCTCAGTAGCTCACTAAACCCAAATGTATTCGTGGGACATTTACCTGTTATTTTAGTTATTCAGTTATTTTAATATTACTTAGCAAAACATTTAATATTGTTTTGTTTTCACGTTAACATTTTAAGATTATGTATTTAAGTATGTTAATTAATTGAAAAATGTTTGCCACCCTTGAATTTTTATTTTACCATTGCCGTTGAGAGAATGTAGATGAAGAGCCCCAGTGCAGGTTCAGTGGGTCATACATACTGGATTAAATCCTTTCAGTAGACTGGTAAAGATCCCATTTTTTTGAGTTGTTGAACATTTGTAACTTTTTTTATTTTATCCCAACAGTATTCAGCAAGCTGAGATGGGTGCAGCCATGGATGCCTTGGAGAAATGTGAGTGATTTGGGGCATTCTTTTAAAAACTGGCAATGGTTTTATGAGAAACATGTTCACGTTAGGGCAATAAGGTATTTGTTACAGTGCGGGTTTTTTTTGGTTTGATGAAGCAGCTAATATAATGCTAAAGGTTATGAAAGTCTTGGTTTTCTGTTTTACATGTTCTTTCTCTCTGGTCTTCTTCAGATAACTTCCCTCAAATGGCTCATCAGAAACGCTTCATCGAAAGAAAATACCGACAAGAACTGAAGGAGATGCGAAGAGAGCGAGAGCGACAGGAGAGAGATAGTGATGAAGGGTAGAAAAGCAGAAAGATAAAGGAAAAAGCAGGATGTTACATGAAGTGAGTCACACAACACCAGGCTTAGGAAAGCAAGAATCTGTTAGCCTGTTCTTTTGTATATAAATCTGTGTAAAACTCTTGTGTTTGTTAATCCCATTCATACAACTGGTATGTTTTAAGAAGAGGAAAGTTTTGCATGAAATAAATCAAACCATCAAAATTTCTTTCTTGTGTGCATAATTTGGTCAAACCACAAAGCACATCATAATATGAAACGGTGATCATAATCTAACCAGATTTGATTTGAAAAATGGCTGTTACATACTAGGGATGTGTGACACAACCAGTGTTGTGGGTAGAGTGAGTTGCATAACTTTTTTAAAGTAACTAGTAAAGTAACGCGTTACTTTTTAATCTGTAAGGAAATCTCTGGAGTTACTTGTTCAAATAAGTAACACCAGGTACTTTATTTCCCCATGTACTCGCTGACAGCTCTCCTGTCCACATGTTGAGGGAAATTGGGAGTAAGTGCAGAGGCAATGTGTGCTGTGCTGTGTGAACATGATGTTACTGTGGTTATAGAGTTGTTCCGATTCCGATACTATTATCGGAAATATCACCGATACCACAACAAATTCTGGCATCGGTGAATACATGAACCCATATACCGATCCGATACCATTTTCTTAAACAAGACCTAGTTATGTCTGCTGGCTTTGCCTAACCACTGCACAGTTCTTCTTCGCTGCTCAGAATGCATTGCAAACACAGGAAGTTGTGCTGTGTTGCCACAAGCAACCCCTGTTTAGGGCAGCGAAGAAGAAATTAAAACGCATTAGCAGCACTGATCTATATATGACTGGATCGCTCATCGCTTTCTAAACTGCCAACAGACATTGAAGCTGCTTCTATATTATAGATCAGTGGTTAGCAGTATGTCCGCTGTTTAGCAGTATTTCATACTGGACCAACCAGACAGTAAAACGGCGACTAGGGATGCCACAAGTACTGGCACTTCACTACCAAGTCAGTGCTGAAAATTAAAATATGTGATGATACCAGCGTCTCTGTGGTACTAATAGTAAGTTACCGACTCCCGAGTATATCCGGTACCTGCAGCTGCGTTCAGTCGCTTCCGTGTTAGTCTAAGCGCAGGGCTCCAGACTGTAGCCGAATATATATCAGTGTCTTTGAATATTAAACTACAAAATACAATTTAAATATTACTCCTGCAAATTCTACAGCTTTGTGGGTGACGGGCGCAGATGCACGGGAGCTCACTGTTTTGTAGTCTCTGCCGTGTGTCACTATATGAGGACACGAACGCATAAACCATCACTTCATGAGAATTTACAGTTTCATTTGAGAAAACTGCCATATCATAAACACAGACACTCAAAGATCTTCATGGCAACCCATCAAAATAAATGTTCGGTTTAAAGTGAGTAAATTGACAATATATTAAGCTACTGTTGTAGCCTACAGTAGATTTAGCAATGTCTCTATGTAGTAATAATAATAAGTCTCTATTAATAATAATAATTTATTTTTTTACATTCCTATACTTATTTGTTGAGTCTGAAGCACACCATAAAATAATTCTAGCAATTTACACAGGGCTAGTAGTATATACAGCTGTATATACAGATACACACCCAGGTATCGGATCAGTACTCGGTATCGGCCGATACCATGAGCCCAGGTATCGGAATCGGTATCGGGAAGAGAAAAAGGGTATCGGAACATCTCTAGTTCTAAACTAATTGTCAGTATGCATTTACTCATTTTACCTGCATAAAAAAAAGATTCAGTGTTCTTCAAAATTAATAAAAACAGTGAAATGGAAACACAGAATATTACACAAATCTGCAATAAATAAATATGTTAAATAAGACAACTATTTATTTAATCCCATTTCATTAACCAATGTCTTTGCTACTGACCTTCGATGATCCAATGTAGCCTTACTAATAAGCAAAAATGGCACTTTTGTGTTTCATTTTTGTTATTGATGAATAGTATTGAACTTTCTTTTCCTGCATCATATTATTCATGCAGTTTTATTTACACAAGCAGATGTAAGATGAATGGCTGAGAGGATACCGGGAAGAGATACTGTCCATGGATATGAGCTGAATGGTGATCCAAAAGGCGATGGTGGAGATGGTGATGAAGACAAGGGAGACACACACACTCACGGTAGAGACAGGAGGGAACTTAGAGACGTTGGAGACATGGAAGTACGATACTAGGAGTCCTTGAAGTCAGCAGGTAGGAGATTCCTATTTGCAAACGAGACTGGACAGGGGTGAAGCGTGAGTGAGTGCCTTTTGAGTGTTGGCTGATGGGCGTGTAGATGAGTGGCAGGTGCGCGTGATCAGTATTCCGGTGAGGCTGTGCGCTGTGATTGGGTGGTGTTGAAGCCTGGCATGTCTGGGTGGTGTTGGGTGGTGTTGAAGCCCACCTACAGAGGGCCAAGGACCCCGACGTCAGGATGATCTACCTCTTTCTCGAGGGGCAGGTCTGTTGGGATGAGTGCCGTGGATGGTTTCTAGTAGGTTAGGGTCGAGTATGTCATTGCATGGGACCCATGAACGCTACTCAGGGCCATAACCTTCCCAATCCACCAGGTATTCAAGTTGCCCTCCACGACACAGGGAATCCAGGGTTTCGCGAACCACGTAAGCAGCGCCGTCGTCCAGGATGAGTGGAAGGGGGGTCTCGGCTGTGGCTACGCCAGGCTCTGTGGAGAGAGTAACAGAAGGATGGAGAGGTTTCAGGAGGGATACGTGGAATGTGGGGTGAATGCGCTACTCAGGTGGGAGTTGAAATTTATATGTGACTGGGTTGATCTGCTCCGTGATGTTGAACGGGCCAATGAACCTGGGACTTGGTAGATGCAGGCGAATGTCCCTAGTTGACAGCCAGACTTTCTGTTCTGGTTGATAGGTTGGGGCTTCTGAACGGTGGAGGTCTGCTGTCATCCTGCGTCTACATAGGGCTCATTGTAGCTGGTGGTGGGCGGAGTCCCAGACCCTCTCACTCTCTCAGAACCAGTAGTCGATGGCTGGTACGTCTGAGGGTTCCCCTGACCAGAGGAATAGCGGTGGTTGGTAGCCGAGTACGCACTGGAAAGGTGTGAGTCCGGTGGATGGCTGGCGCAGGGAGTTTTGAGCGTACTTGGCCCATCCCAGGTACTGGTTCCAAGAGTCCTGGTGGCCGTGACAGAAGGTACGGAGGATGCGACCGATCTCTTGGATCTTCCCCTCCATCTGCCCGTTAGACTGCGGATGGCATCCCGAAGATAGGCTGGCGGCCGCACCTAGGAGCGAGAAGGCCTTCCAGACTCTTGAGATGAACTGCGGTCCTCTGTCCAACACAATGTCTTCATGGAAGCCAAAGTACCGGAATATGTGGTTGAACATGAGCTCTGCAGTTTCCATGGCAGTAGGTAGTCCCTTTAAAGGAATCAGACGACAGGATTTAGAGAATCTATCAACTACCACAAGAATACAAGTACAACCCTTCGAGGAAGGAAGGTCTGTGATGTGTGGCGCGGGCTCTTCGAGATGGCGCATTCCTTACATCCTTGCACGTACATCCTGATGTCAGATGCCATGTTGGGCCACAACAAGCATTCTTTTAGCTGCAAGAGGGTGTCATTGACCCCCGGGTGGCCAGCACCTAGTGAGGTGTGAGCAGAGTGGATGAGTGGAGTGCGCCGAGTCCTGTTGATGTATTGTAAGTTTGGAGGGAAACCCGGTGGAGCATTAGCGGGAGTCTCGGAGGAGGAAACGGTTTCTGGGAACCAGGAGATCGGGCTGACAATGAGCTTTTCGGGAAGTATTGAGTCGGGTTCTTCAGGACTTTCTTTGGGTGCGTAGCAACAGGACAGGGCGTTTGCCTTGATGTTACTGGGTCCAGGACGATATGAGATCGTGAAGTTGAAACGGGTAAAGAACAGTGCCACCGGGCTTGTCGATGGTTGAGTCTCTTGGCCATCCGAAGATACTCCAAGTTTTTGTGGTCGGTAAGTACCAGAAACGGATGTCTTGCTCCCTCCAACCAATGCCTCCATTCCGCGAGCGCTAGCTTGATGGCCAGAAGTTGGATGTTCCTGATGTCATAGTTGGCCTCCGCCGGGTTGAGCTTGCGGGAGAAGAAGGCACATGGGTGGAGTCTGCTGGGATTCCCCTGCTGCTGGGAGAGTACCGCTCCAACTCCGGTGGTGGATGCATCGACTTCCACGGTGAAGGGCTTGTCGGGGTCAGGATGAAGCAGGAGCAGAGCGGTAATAAAAGCTTCTTTCAAGTTGTTGAAGGCTTGAGTGGCTGCAGGAGCCCAGGACAGAGACTTGGGCTTATTCCGGAGGAGACTGGTAAGAGGACAGACAATGGAACTGTAATTTTGGATGAAACGGTGAAAGAAGTTGAAGAAACCGAGGAAACGTTGGAGTTCTTTGATGGTTGAGGGAGTTGGCCAGTTTCTGACAGCATCCACCTTCCCCTCATGCATCTGGATGCCACTGTTGTCAATGATGTATCAAAGGAACTGCATTGAGGGCTGATGGAAGGAGCATTTTTCCGCTTTCAGGTAGAGTTGGTATTCCCTCAGGCATTTTAGGACCTCCGCAACGTGGCGACGATGTTCGGTCAAGCTCCGGGAGTAGATTAGGATGTCGTCAATGTATACCAGGACAAACTTGTGGAGGAACTCCCGGAGCACCTCATGGATGAAATCCTGGAATACGGAGGGGGCGTTGACTAGGCCATACGGCATCACCAGATATTCATAGTGCCCTGTAGGTGTGATGAAAGCTGTCTTCCACTCATCCCCCTCATGTATCTGGATGAGGTTGTACGCGCTGCGTACAAACACAGATTCTGGGTCAGCCACCTCTGCCGTTCAGTCATTTACAGTCGAGCTGTGTCCAATTGCATGGGTTCGGAGGCTGGTTCTGGAGTACTGATGGATTCTGGTCAGCAGAGGGCGAAATTGTGTGGAAGCTGGTTCTGGTGCTCTTCGAGACACGACTGCATACGAGTGGCGAAGCGGATGGAGAGTTGGATTGAAGTGTTTAAGCCGGTATCCTTGTATGCAGCGAGATTGAACTGCACTTGTGGATCCAAACCCTGTCAGTAGGTGGTGATGAGGGCTTGTTCGTTCCACCCACATATGGCAGCAAGAGTCCTGAACTTCAGAGCATAATCATTAACAGACATCTTACCTTGTTTTAAATTATATAGTTTCTCACCAATCGACGAATCCCACACGGGTTTTCCATAGACTTCTCTGAAGTGGTCTACAAAACTGGGGTAAGACTGAATGACAGGGTTATTTTGAGTCCACATAGAATCCACCCATTGAAGAGCTTTACCTTGCAGTTGGGAGATGAGAAACGCCACTTTGGATCTTTCGGTGGGGTATAAGTGCGGCTGCATCTCCAGGACCAGCGAACATTGGAGAAGGAATCCACTGCATTCCTCTGCCAAGCCAGAGAAGGGCGCTGGTTTGGCCAAGGGACTGGCATGTACCGCCGGTGAAGAAGTGGTGAAGTTGTTACCGGAAGTGTCCGCTGGCAGTAGAGGTGATGAAGTGGTGGTGAGAGTTCACCGTAAGGCGTCGAGGAGGTCCTGGAAAGGGTCTGGTTGACTCGTTCTTGTGTAAGACGGTCCTGGTCTGGTCTTCTTTTACAGGACAGAAGGGTCGGAGACGAGAGATGGCAGGTAATGGTTTTATTTACACAAGCAGATGTAAGGAGGGAACTTGGAAACATTGGAGACAGGTAAGTACGATACTAGGAGTCATTGAAGTCAGCAGGTAGGAGAGCCCTATGTGCAAAGGAGACCGGACAGTGGTGAAGCTTGAGTGAGTGCCTTTTGAGTGTTGGCTGATGGGCACGTAGATGAGCGGCAGGTGTGTGTGATCAGTATTCCGGTGAGGGAGTGCGCTGTGATTGGGTGGTGTTGGAGCCTGGCGTGTCTGTGACATCTAGGAGGTATGAAAAAATAATAGTTACTGATTATCTAATAGTTAACTATATAATTATAGCATTCAACTAAGTGCTAGTTAATAATTTGTTAATTAGATTTTATTGTTATGTAATAAAAGTCAATAGAATATACATTTTGTTGATTTTCTAGTTATTTATTAATGATGGAAAACAGTTTAAATTGTTCTAAAGTGTTACCCTGAATATAATTAGTTATATACTTAGTTATATACTTTCAGTAGGGCAGACAAATATGTTACATGTTTGAAAGAAACTTGCATTTCACTGTAAGACTCAATCGCTGCACTGAGGCCGTGATGCAAAAAAGGTCCTATCTGCTGTATCAATCTCAAAATTTTGTTAATGATGAAGTGCCAGACAGTACAAATATTTGGAGTGCCACAGGGCTCAGTATAAGGTCCTTTAATTCTGTTTTGCACTTTACTGTATATGCTTTATCTTGGAGAAATTACCAGGAACCATGACATTATTTTTCATTTTTATCCAGGTGGTACTTTATATTTCCCCCAGACTAGACTTGCCAAGTTAGTAGAGTGTATTTGTGATCAAAGATTGGATGGATCAAAATTAACTTTTTTATATTCTGAGAAAAACAAAGGCATTAGTTATTGGATCAAAAACCTGAGATGATATAATCTGTCTTTGGATGGAATTACTGTCATGCTGTCTTCAACATTTAAGCAGCTGGGTGTTATGTTTGATAGCAATCTGTGCTTTCCCAGTTGTATTTCTAGTGTTTGCAGAATAGCCTTTTACTACCTTGCTACTAAGACACTCTTCTGGTGCTGAAAAACATATTAATGTGGTCATCCTCAAGACTGGATTACTATAACGTGCTCCTGGGAGTCCTGCTGGTTTAAAATGCAGCAGAAAGTGCTGAAGAAATGCGATGATATCAGTCAATTTTATCATCTACTTCATTGGCTGTTAGTCAGCCTGTCTGGACTGAGAAGTTGTAATGTTCAAGTGGTACGTAAACCCATTCAAACTTCACAAGAGGGCGCAAAATCCATTCCAAATTATGTTCTTCAATTTCATATGAAATCATACAGAAACATAGTTTTTTTAATATATATATATATATATATATATATATATATATATATATATATATATATATATATATATATATATATAGAAGGGGGGGGGGGAATCCATGCCCAGCAAATCATATGAAAATGTAGCAATGACATCTTTTTTCTTTTGCATTGAAATGTATTAAAACTGTTCAGACCTGTCTTGGTGTTTACCCCAATTCAATAAGATTTTAAAGATGATTTATAATGAGTTGTCTGATTTTTACACTAGTACACTAACAAAGAAGATGTACAGTATAGTGCTGGAAAATAATGCACTGAAATTCTTCATCACTAAAGAAATTGCCATTAACAAGATGTGAAAACAGAAAAATTGTTAATTCATAATACTGCACAGTGGTACATGGTGGTACAGAGCTGCACCAAAGCCCAAACAAAACAACGTTCCTCTCCAAGTAACCTGCCGTTATAGTGTACTGTACCTTCAAATTTCACAAAGTACTTTTTTTCTCTAGTTTTGTGGAGATTTTCTGTTGTGGTGGAGCAGAAAATGCTATTTTGTAGGAACAGACTTTTGCTGCATAGAAACCTTGATGAGTGTGCAGTAGGTTTGTGCCCTTGTTCTTCTGCTGGCTGAGGTCTGTCCTCTGTTCTTCACTGTATGTGGGTTAATATTTTTAGCAGTGCCCTATTTCTGATGGTTGCATTATTCTAGTTGCTTGATTAGACAAAACCCTGATAAAAATGGCCCTGGCTAAATTTATCACCACACAAACCAGCGAGAAACTTTTATTTTACCAGTGGATGGAATAAGTGCAATTCTTGGCACTTACTGACTGAAATATTCATCTTGGAATTTAAACTTATTTTTTAACTTGACAACTTTGGCATTTTATAATCATTTTCACAAATTTTAGACTATAATATGGACCACAAAACCAGTCTTTAATGTACATCTTTTGAAATCTGAAAGTGGAATTAGAGCTTTCCATTGATGTATGGTTTGTTTGGATAGCACAATTTTTGGCCGAGATACAACTATTTGAAATTGTCCAGATGAATTCTTATAAATGTATATTACAAATCAAAAATTAAATTTTGATATATTTACAGTAGGAAATTTGAAATGTCAGCTTATAAATCATACAGAATGAGGTTTTTTGAGAAAGTAAAAATGTAAAAAAAATAACTAAAATATATTGTTTTTGATGTTTAATGGTAGGTGATTTTTGTGGATGTCTTCAGGTATTTGGTCTTTTTATTTATTAGGGTTCCAACGGTGTTAAGGTGCTTTCCATTCGACTGTAAGTTCCCACTGATGTGCATTCACAGTTATCTGCAGTTATCTAAAAGTCAATGGAAACATATTTTCAATCTCTCTGCTCCACCATAGTCCTCCATACTGTGTTATATAAATTAATTATACACTGGCATTGGTCATGACTTTAAGTTTCATTTACAATTAACATTCTCATTCTGCATATGATTCATCTGTTGTATAAATGAAGTGAGTTTGAGTATCCTGAGCACACAGTTTGGGTATCCTTTAGTGACCCAGGAGGATTTACAAGAGTGCATCTGTCAATGGATACTGTGCAAAGTGCTTCCAGGGATTTCAGAATCAATCTGTGTTGCACATTTCTTACTGTGAGTGAGGGATACTGGGAAATTCCTCAGAGAAATTATCTTTGGCTCATCTGAACAGATGGAGGATTTTTCCTCCAAAAGATTGACTTTATTGCCATACAGATCTGTTTCTAAGTGAAATAAAGTTTTCCTTTTTTCTCTAAAACATTCTGGTACTTATATAGCACTTCATGTTACTGCTTCCTCAGAGTCAAACTAATTATATTCCTCATTTGTTTAGTAAGTCACTTTTGTTTGCCAAATAAATGCATTCAAATAGCCGATCAGCCCAAATTTTATGGTAGTAATAGTATTGAATTGCTTGTCATTGGTGCTTTAACACTGCCTCATTAAATATGAAATATGGTCATGACATATGATGCAATTCTTCATTAATTTCACCATTCATTTTTATTACGTAGACACAGGAGGTTAAGTGAATTGTATTAGAATTTCGATTAGTTAATTTTTGCAACTGACAAAAGGATTTTGGATAAGAAATGCATGTTTTGTACAGTATACTGGGTAGTATAATAGTAATTATAAAGGTTCTTTAAGCTCAGTAATCATTGCAATTTCCATGAATCAAATACATTCTCATATCCATACTTTTTTAGTCAATAAATGGAAAGCAAGCTTATGTAAGTCATATTTGTCAGCTTTGGTACGCTAATGATTTTTAAGCGGTTTCCGGAGGCTGTTGATGAATAAATAAAGCCATCACATTTGTTGATCATCTCTCAGAAGCTCTGACTGTGAACTGTTTTCTGGTCTAGCGTCTCTTATTTCAAAATGGAATTTGAAGGCAAAAGAATGCCCACACATAATCATAATTACATCTCAGCTACTAAAATCTATTGTGGAACTCAAACTTCCATCTTTCCGTGAAGAGTGATGGATACCTGTACCCACACATTTCCCATTGCTTTGGTTTTTAGGGTTAATAGGGAATATGAATCACATTCCTGTCACTAAATCATCCATAGAGGATGAGACTAACATACCTTGCTCATGCATTCGATTACCTGGACAAAAGCATCTGCTTAATGCTTAAATGTAAATATTTACACTGTGTGTGTGTGTGTGTGTTTGAAGTCAATAGGGTTTCAAAATACATGTGAAAATCTATTATTAAGAGCCATTCTGGGCTTTTCAAACCATTCAACAAATTGTAACGAAAGAGAAAAAAGTTATGTTTGTTAGTGTATTTCTAATCATGATTTTCACAATATGTCTGGTAACATTTTCTATTTTTCTATCTTCTTTTTCTATTCTCCAAAACTGCCTTTTCTATGTGGGGTTGTCAGGATGCTGGTGCTAGGGGAAGTAATGTCAAATGTAATAGGTCTACCATTTTATTTAACTTTTTTTTTTTAATGTATTTTTACATATATTTTTTGTATGTATGTCTAATTGAAACATTAATTTTTTTCTTATCTTATGAATAAATTGGGTAATGCATGAACTATCATGTCTGTAGATTTATTCACAATGTCCCTGAAAATCTCTATACTCTTGTCTGAAAAAACTAAAAGTTTTTGTTTTTGTTTGTTGTTTTTTTTTTTTTTTTGTTGTTTTTTTTTGTATACACCCATGGGAACTATTATCCATTATAAGTCATTAAATAATCTGAATCAATGACATGTATATTAGACCCTATACCTACCAAGCTTTTAAAAGAGATGTTTCTGAAAGTCATATAACCTTCTTCTTCTTAATATTATTAATTCATCATTATTACCCCCAAAACATTTTAAGATGGCTGTATTTAAGCCTCTTAGGGAATATGAATCACATTCCTGTCACTAAATCATCCATAGAGGATGAGACTAACATACCTTGTTCATGCATTCGATTACCTGGACAAAAGCATCTGCTTAATGCTTAAATGTAAATATTTACACTGTGTGTGTGTGTGTGTGTGTGTGTGTGTGTGTGTGTGTGTGTGTGTGTGTGTGTGTGTTTGAAGTCAATAGGGTTTCAAAATACATGTGAAAATCTATTATTAAGAGACATTCTGGGCTTTTCAAACCATTCAACAAATTGTAACGAAAGAGAAAAAAGTTATGTTTGTTAGTGTATTTTTAATCATGATTTTCACAATATGTCTGGTAACATTTTCTATTTTTCTATCTTCTTTTTCTATTCTCCAAAACTGCCTTTTCTATGTAGGGCTGTCAGGATGCTGGTGCAAGGGAAAGTAATGTCAAATGTAATAGGTCTACCATTTTATTTAACTTTTTTTTTTTTTTTTATGTATTTTTACAAATATTTTTTGTATGTATGTCTAATTGAAACATTAAATTTTTTCTTATCTTATGAATAAATCGTTGGGTCATGCATGAACATCATGTCTGTAGATTTATTCACAATGTCCCTGAAAATCTCTATACTCTTGTCTGAAAAAACTAAAAGTGTTTGTTTTTGTTTGTTTTTTGTTTTTTGTTTTTTTTATTGGTATACACCCATGGGAACTATTATCCATTATAAGTCATTAAATAATCTGAATCAATGACATGTATATTAGACCCTATACCTACCAAGCTTTTAAAAGAGATGTTTCTGAAAGTCATATAACCTTCTTCTTCTTAATATTATTAATTCATCATTATTACCCCCAAAACATTTTAAGATGGCTGTTTTTAAGCCTCTTATTAAAAACCACAACTCAATTCTATTAGTGTTACGAGACCTCAGTGCTGCCTTTGATACTACTGACCACAATGTTCTCTTTGATAGATTTGAAAATTATGCTGCAATTATTGCATTGGCATCATTCAAATCATAATTTTGTGACTGTTGTCATTTTGTAGCAGTAAATGAAGAGGTGTCATATCAATCACAAGTGCTGTAAGGAGTACCACAAGGCTCAGTATAGGATTGTTGCTTTTACCATGTACATGCTACACTTGGGAGATACCATTAAAACATGGAGTTAGTTTTCATGGTTACATAGATAAGGCTTAGCTCTCGAGGGGGGACAAAACATCCAATTTCATAAAACTAATGGAATCCATGTAAAAAAATAAAAATAAATTATTTTAATTAGTGGCTCTCCACACATAATAAACTAAAACACTGCTTAACATTTGATGTTATCAGTATTCTGTCATCAGTCAAGAACCTGGATGTGTTATTTGTCATTTGACAAATTTGTCAGTTTATCCTTTGAAAGCCATGATTTTATCATGCTTAAAACTGTTTTTCCTTCTGAAAAAATACCTAATGTCTAATAAATCATGATATATGCTCTCAGTGTCAAATACAGAAATGGTAATATCTGACCAGTGATAGTTTTTGTGTGTACAGTTTATGTGAACATGCTTATGTTTAATAGATTTCTTTTGAGAATGTGTGTGTGCTCTCATTGGATGATAAAAACTGGAGGAAATGAATAGTGGGTGTGGATAAAAAGAGAAGGAGCCAAGGAAGGAGGGGTGAAGACAAATGTAACTGTCTCTGTCGCTCTGCCACAGTGTGTTACAGAAAAACAAATCCATGCCGTTCTGAAGATGCACATCTTGTGGATTCTCCTCTTTCATGCAGGTGTACACAGCTGAGACAGACTTACCAGAAAAGACAAAAGAGAAGAAACTAAGTGGAAATTGGTTTGAATGTATGCACTGACATGGAATGAGGTTTGTTTCTTGGTCATACATCCACTGGACTCCAAAAGCTACCTGAGGAAGTATACAGCGAGGAGTCATTTTTCAAGGAAGTGTTTACTCTTTTAGGATGTGCTGTCTCTGCTGTACTTCACATTTTCCCTGGCCCCCCTTTCATTGGGATGTAATGAGGATTGATGGTTCATTCAAGCTTTTCCCTTAAACCTCTGCTGACTCTGGAAACCTGGCATCATGCCAGTGATGAAGGGGCTGCTGGCACCCCAGAACACCTTCCTGGACACCATTGCCACTCGTTTCGATGGCACTCGTAAGTACTGGCACAAAAGCACACACACCAAACCAACATTTTGCATCTGCATTTACAGTATTTACTTGTATATGTCTGGCCTTTCATAAATAATTTCCAGTCTTAAATAATTATCTGCGTTCCTATGGCTCAAACAACATGATGCTAGCAATGCCAAGGTCATGGATTCTGTCCCAGGGTTTTTTTTCCATGAATGGACCAAACTGAATGTACTTTTTTCCCCACCATATTTGCTATGGTAACTTTAACTTTTTTTTTTTTTTTAAGCATTTTCTGTTAAAATGACAAACTTTGTTAAACAGATATAGGTTAATTTTTTTTTTAATTTTGAATCAAATAGTGAGTTTACTGTTTATTTAACAGCAAAATTAAGGCAAACAATAAGCTTCAAAGTGAAAATCATTATCTAATAATAAAGTGTCATAAATGATTCAACAATGGTCCAACACAAATATCTATGTATTGTATTGCTGTACTACTATTTTACATTATACTGATTATTGTTAAATGTATACAGTATATATACTGTATCTGTCTTGCAGGTTAATACATGTAGACACCAGATACACTTGTGTGTTTGTTCCTGTTTTATCATGGGAGATAAATCTCTTGTTTTGTATAGCTCATGGCATAATATCTTTGAGATAAGTGTGTGTGTGTGTCATGGGAAAAGTGATTGTCAAGAGACAAAGCTGTTTGTGTTCATGCAATCCTTTTAACTTGACTTTACAAGAACTTTCTCAGGCTCCTAGTTAAAAGACTGGTTAACAGGTTATAATTCTCATTCATAATAATAAAACCAATAACTAGATTTTACTATCATCCATTGAACTATCTATGTCTAATGAGATTAGCATCAAATCATAAAATGCTAAAATATAAACAATTCACATGACAGGAAATGTGATAACAATGTGATAACAATATACTTTGTTTACAGTATTTATACTAAAACAACCAAATAAAGGCAGCTGTAGAACACATATCTAAAGATAAAAAATAGAATATAATCCTCCCATCTGTGCTGTCTTAATAGTAAAGAAGAAAATCCTTCACACAGCTTTCAAACTTAATCTCTTGTGTTACATAACATCTCTCTTGCACATACATTTCATGAACACTCACAGCTTCCTATTTAATAATATGCTATCTTACAAGATATTGTTGTAATCTATGACCTGAAGACATAATTATAAAATTAAACACAATTATGAGCATTAAAAAAATATTACATATTTGAAATTGTGCTATTATGAAATTGCTCATCTTCAGGGCATGATGCTAACCAAGTTTTGTGCGTGTGATGACATTAAAGTGCTAGTAAAAATGAACTGTTCTTATGAGTGTGCCAAATTTCTAACTTTTTTACCACACAAATCCATGGGCAGCCTTTCACTCTCAGCCAAAGGAAGAAGGCATTGTATTTGCTTGTGTTTTTTTTTTTTTTCTTCCTTTTTCTTCATTTTACTTATTGCCATTTTTTTAAAACTGAAGCTTGAATTGAAATAATTTAACATTATGAGGAAAGTAATGTTAATGATGTCTTAATGGGTCTTGATTGCATCTTAAACTATGATGAACACTAGAGACAGGTGATGTGTCAGTAATGTTAACTTATCCTCTTGAGACAAAGGATCTTTCCTCGTGATGCTGGACGCTTCTGGGTAACAAGGCACCAGTGTACTCATGGCCCAAAAATAGCTGCCCTCTTGTTGCCGTAGAGACCAGCTTTCCTGTGCAGTAGTCTAAGTGATGATAGTGTGTGAAACTGAGCTTTCGGTACTAACCAAAGACTTACTGAAAGAACTTTGGAATACTATTATATACACACACATAACAAACCTTTAATCTGATTGATTACTGATAAATGCTGATCATTTTACTTTTATTGTTTATAACCCTCAATTTTATAAAACAGTAACATGTAGATCAGGGCTAGTTGTCACACAATTTTACTCCACTGAATATTCTTCAGTGTATTTTATCATTCTATTTCTGGTGTGAAAATGTCCCCCCTGGTGTGTAAAACTCTTGGATGTATTTTTAAGATTCTATGCTGCAAATTCTAAATATTCAACACACTTGTACCTTTGAAAGTCCAGCATTTAGTTGATCCTGATAACTGTAACGTCTTTAAACACAATGGCTTTCTTCTACCATGAGGGGGTTTGGCATCATGACATTTGTGTTTCCAGATTTTAAAGAATTTGGCACATACAAATCTCCCCGGAATCCTGTATAAATCAACCAATCTGATGATGACTTTTTGTTTAGCCAATGGTCAACCAACGTGGATGTGACATCTGAAGATGGGACTAGGGATATAGCTGCTATGCTGCTGTTGATGTGGCACAGCAAGTACCGAGACTGCTTTGAGCATGCAAGAAATACTGTGTAAAATAAATGAAATACACCCCCCCCCCCCTCTATATAACATACATGAAATTACTCTATAACAGATCTATACAGGTGGAGCTGGTGAAGGTGTGGTTTTTTGAAGCATGCTGCAACTGCTACAGCAAGCACTAGCCTTGTATTTGACAAACTGAGCCATGTGAATGATGATGCAATTATATCAGAGATAGACAGACAGACAGACAGACAGACACACAGACAGATAGATAGATAGATAGAGAGATAGAGAGAAAGAAAAGAAAGATAGAAAGATACAGGCATAATACTGTACAAAACACAATACTCATAACTAGCTTTAGAATGTCCTTCTCAATATGAATAATCCTGATTTCTCTTCTGTCCCACAGACAGCAACTTCCTCCTCGGGAATGCTCAGGGTCACCGTGGCTATCCCATTGTGTACTGTTCCGATGGATTCTGTGAGTTGACGGGGTTCGGAAGAACAGAGGTGATGCAGAAGAACTGCAGCTGTCATTTCTTGTATGGCTCGGACACTAGTGAGCAGATTACTCAGGGTGTGGAGAAAGCATTGGAGAGCAAGGAAGAGTACCAAGCTGAGGTGCAGTTCTACAAGAAGAATGGTAATAATACTGTGCTGTACATTACTTGTACTGCAAGCAGCAGCCAATTTAATACAGGGCCCCCCAAAAAATTATTGTGTAGATTGTGAATGATTTCCAAGAACTGAGTTCCCTCACAGTGGTAGCCCTCAGTTCTCAAAATTTCCCAATTGCACATTTTTATTTGACACAAATAAGCTGATGATCTAAATCAGGTGTGTTAGATGAGAGGGACATAGAAAATGTTAGTGCCTGGGGGTGGGTGGGGGGTGGACTAGAACTGGGAACCACTGCCCTACTTCATCTACATTATATCACGGCTGTGACTTTGAGCAAAGCACTGTAATGAAATTTGCTGTAGTGTCTGTGCTATTAAGATTTAGAATTACTTTTAGGCCTTTTCCATTTTAGTAATGTCAAGTAAGGTTTATTTGTATAGCATTTTTCACAATACACATTGTTTCAAAGCAGCTTTACAGACTGGATAACTATATTGTGTACAGTATCAATATGATAGAAAATTACCCATCATTCACTTTGACTTTGTCACATTCACTTTTTCACTCCTGGTCTCCATCTCCCTGTACAAGATTTTGGTCATATCATTTAGGTAAAGTGGGACACTTCTTGTTAAACTTGTAACTTACATATTTTCATTATGCATTTTTATTTTAATAAATTAAGTTCTTATGTTATTTGGAAGTCTGTCTTGAATTTACATTTCTATTGCAAATTTGCCAGCAAATAGCAATTTATTTAATGAATGTGAGTAGAATTAGTGAAGGTTCATGGTGGGCCACTTTACCTGAAACCCACTGGTCCATGTTATCTAGTACATAAGAGCAGTATTTAAACACCTATTAGAAAAAAATAGGTATGTATTGTTTACATTTAGTGATCATTTCATGATGATGGATTCCTCTTTTGAGGTGTAGCCACGTTCACTAGGGTCCATTTTAGAGTCAAACTATTTCAAACTTAGTTTAGTGACAATGTACAGTAGAAGTAGGTAGCCA
The DNA here is from genome assembly GCF_003368295.1 of Carassius auratus. NCBI lineage: Eukaryota > Metazoa > Chordata > Actinopteri > Cypriniformes > Cyprinidae > Carassius > Carassius auratus. The sequence continues at coordinate 20,804,728 of NC_039254.1, forward strand.
GTGTAGAGAAATTAAAATGGGGCTGATGTTATCATATATCTTGGCTCTTGCAAGCACTTTACCTGCTGCAAGCTGGAACTTATTTATAGAGCCTGCAGGTCATCCACTCAATAAAGCATTAGAAAAGTCTAGTGTTGAGGTCATAAATGCATGAATCATTTTCAGGATTAAAAACAGCATATGGTCACAGCTGGGTTATGTAATCACTTTTAAGGTGAAATTTAAAGTGATCCACCATTCATCATCAAAAGATTGCTATTAAACATAAACCCCCTTAACCTGTAGTAGACGATTTAACAAAACCGTGATTGGGCAACAAATTGTATTCTAATATTTGCACACTCACATGAGATCAAAACTGTACTCATTTTTTTCTTTTATGCATTTTAGTAACCTCCCTCAGTGTATTTTGCCATGTTGACATGGCATGACCGTTGGTGTTTCACTAATCATTGGAGGGAATACTCACATTCATTGGTAGCAACCTCTGTAGAAACAGTATAGTACCGTAGTGTTGTTTAGTGATGTGTGTGGTGCAAAAATTAGAGAATGGAGCACTTTTAATAACATGACTTATCAGCAGAGACAACAGGACAGTCATGTACAGCCAAAGTACACTAGATAGTTATCAGTATCTAAATCAGAGAATTTAAATTTCCAGAGTACCTGAGCACAGTCACAGAGCCAAGCCGAGACAGACAGATCTGCCAATCAAAATAAAACAGGCTGTAAAAAAGACTTTAATCTGATGTGAAACAAGATCAAACTCCCATACTTTGTAGCAGAAAATTGGCAAGCTCAATCCTGATCAGACCCCAGAGTGGACAATAACATTATTGTAAACATGTTTAAAAAGCTCAATGTTTTTGGTAGTTTAAAGGCTGCTGGATACCAGAGCAATCGTGTAGTGATTCTTTTATAAGCTCCAATGTAGAACCTGGACATATAAGGGGTCATGTGGCGTCGCTAAAAAGAACATTATACTGTGATGCCGTATCCTGGCGTGACAAGACAAAAACAATATAACCCATTACAAACGAGGCATTGGTTGCATCCAGTGGGGAGATAATTACTGATTATAATGTCTTTTTTTACGTGTTGCGTCGTACAGCATAAACATAAAACCATGTCTACATTTGTAATCAGAGAAACGACAAACAACAAGCGCTACTCTACAGTGCTCAAAACACGCATTTGAATCGTCAGTAGCAAATTATTTAAATATGAAAACATACTTACAGGCTGTGAGCGCCAGACTGACCTTGTAAAGTTGGAATTGCCCCACTTTTTTATAGAAACAACCGTCATGCACAGCCTTCCCAGGTCCAGGAAACAGTCATCTTTAAAATGTGCTGCACACATCTGAATATTTGGTTTGAACTGTTCTGGAACAGTGTTTTAAATACAACTTAACCACTGATTTTTACTTGTGTCCTCTTTTGGAAGACCAAACAAAGTAGTTTCTCTTTCACAGCGAAACACACAGCATATTCACATGGCGGTGGCAGCAACAATACTACTGCAAGAATCAAAGTTTCGCCTTTTTTCTTTGCGTGAACATTTTGGGCGTTGTTATGCAAATATTCCCACACTGTTAGGTAGATGTGGGGGCGTGTTTAAATGAAGTGTTTTAGGATTGGCATGGAAGAGTCTTTTATAATTAATATCTCTTTGGGTTTGATACTTTAGTCTTTGAAACCTTAGGGATCTCATCTATGCATGAACATCTTACACTCCAAAGAGAAAGGAAAACTTGAAATTGGATAATATGAGCCCTTTAAGGTAATCACATAAAGTAGCCTACTACTGCTTGTAACAAAGCTTAAACACAATTGTACACAATTTTGAATCGGAACTCTCAAACATTTCCAGAAAATAGATTACCTTCTCATTGTAAAATAAGGTAGATGATAACTGTGTAAAATTACAGCCCAAGATGAATTGATTAAAATTATAACAATAATCAATTACACTTGCAACAATTATAGAAGAAACACATTATTGGTGCCAATAAATTAGCCAAAATAATAAACCTAATTAGGGTAGAAGAAAATTCCTTTACAACAGCACAATGCTTTAAATAAGTTTAAAATGTTGTAATTAGTCTACATTAAACTATAATTATTTAATGGTTTACTTAATATAATATTGATATGGAACATATACAGTCTATGTACTATGTTTTTATGTAGTAGTCTATGTATGGAACGCACAACGAATAAAAAATTATAGATAACATCAACTGAGATTTTATTGATAGTTAAAACCATAGGAAAATGTCCCAAGTTTCCATTTCAGAAATCTGGTCAACTTATTTAATAGTGAAGTTGTAACTTTGAATGACTTCAAAATCACCAGCCCACTGCTAATGTAGCTTATGCAAAACTGTTTTATTGGATCGATAAGTTGATATGTTTATGTAGTAACTTTTTTATGTCTGTGTAATTCTGCAACTCTATTTGGTGTGTTATCACAGGAAGTTCGTTCTGGTGTCTGTTGGACATTGTGCCCATTAAGAATGAGAAAGGGGAGATGGTGCTTTTTCTTTTTTCATTCAAGGACATCTCAGAAACAAAAGACAAGAGCCATCACAGCAGCAGAACTGATGGTACTGTCAACACTACAAACTTTAGTCTTACTAATCTTTTTAAATATGGCAAATAGATAGCCTTTAAAAAATACTTAACATTTGAAATAGCATGTTTGGAGCCTAGAGGACACATGCAATACAGAATGAAAATTCTGTAAAATCAAAATATAGCCCTTAAGGAAACTTTTTAAGTGACTGAGCAGGCAGATGAGCTTCAAGAACAAAAGATGAAATCTTTTAGATAGAAGTTAAACCATTTTAGTGTGAGAGCCAACATCACATGCCGAAAGGATGCAATAAACAGTCTTTGCCGGCTTTAGGAGTAGCATCTACAAAACATCTGCTAAAACACATGCATCTTACATAGACAAATAAACGCATTCTTACATAGACAAACCTAGACCATTTAAAATTTTTATAATTTGTAAACTGTCAAGGCTGTTAATATTATTTTCATTTTGTACAGATAATAAGCCATACAAAAGGACCACTGGGAACTCTCATTTCAGTAAAGCCAGAAGGAGGGGTCACACCATGATTTATCAGATAACCAGCCAATTTACCCGTGACAGCAAAAATGATGTCAACTTAAGCCGGGTGAGTAAATGTATGAACGGCGTACTGAAATGATGAAAGTCCATTAAAACTCATTTTGTAGTAATCATTTCTTATAAAAGGGCCATTGGAAATACTAGTGGTGTAAACTGGATTTTTACAGTCACAATTTGATTAAATTAAGGGGCCTGTGATGAATATATTAATTTATGAATATATATTTTTGCACAACCAGTTATGCTTTAATTGTCTTACTAATGCAGCTAAAATATATCATTTAAAAATCAATTCAAAAATCAAGTTGCGCGAGATCATCTTTGATGACAGCTCACGACTGGCTTGTGTAGTGAGAGGAACAATGGCAACAGTCAAGAAAGTCTCATATTCCCAATTTCCCTTTTAAGACATAAACATCAAACTTAGGTACAGGTTTTTTTTTTTTATGCAAATATACAAACAGACATTTTAAAGTTCTTAAAACATATAAAATATTTGACAGCTTAGTGAGTCAAACAAATCATCTTGTAATGTAATGGATATATGAATATATATGTAGATCTTTATCGATTTATCAGTACATCACATCAGTAGTCATTTGATTGATGCATGAATTTATACTTTGGTTATGATGGTTTTTACAAGAATTGTTCTCTAGTGTTAATTTACTTGCATGATATCCAGACAACCTCAGTTCTAATCATATTGTTATACTTGTCCATTCTGTTCTTTGTTCTCCCTCATATGATCTGTGCACTAAGATGGCCATTTAACGTTTCTTTAACATTTCTTTTTTTAAAACATGGGGTTGAGTTTCAGCAACTGTATAGAGCATGATCTATGCAGGATTCCATTTTCCGCTGACCTTTTGACTCAGGAAATGTTCAAACAGTGTGAAAGGTGCAGGCCAGAAGTATAAAGGATGTGTAATCCTCCATGTCACATGGCCACTGCAGAACAGGAGGCCAGATTGGCAGGTCACATTTCCGATCGCTCCTGTGAACAGATGGCAATGTTTTCAGCACAACTTCACTCTCAGTAGAGCCACCTGCCTTCACTGCATCACACTCCAAAAGATTGAGAGAAAAATAAGCTAACAAGAGCATCACAAGCCAGGCTTAACAATAAGGATTTTTTTTTTTTTTTTGTGAATGTGAATGTGACCTACACATTTTTTTTTACTTGGTCCATTACAAAAAGAGATACATTATTTAGCTTAGCACCATGTTTGTGCCAGAATTGGATTGCCTCATGAGAATGCCCCCCTTGAGAATGAGGGTCAGCTCCTGTGGTCATGGTTCTCAGCCAGGAAAAGTGTGGATTGCCTGCTTAAGGAAGGGGGTGAGATGCTACCACAAGCAGAAGAGTTCATGTTTCCTCTGCACAGTGTCTAGTCTAACCCTAAAACGCAGGGTGCAAAGCTCGGATATCTGGGAGAGGCTCGTAGTAGATCCACTGCTCCTCCACACTGAAAGGAGCCAGTTGAGGTGGAGGTGTTCCAGCCCAGGCACATCCAACTGGAAAGAGACCCAGGGCATGCTGGAGGGATTATATCTCCAGGCTGGCTTGGGAACGCCTTGGCATCCCACAGGATAACTTGGAGGAAGTGGCCAGGGGAAAGGACATATGGGTGTCCTTACTTGGCCTTCTGCCAATGATTGGATTGATGTTCTCATGGGGATCCAGGTTCCAGTCCCATCTCATTTACCTTTTCCACACCTACCTCCTGGTCTACTGTCCATCCATTGAACCTGAGGGTCGGCTTGAACCCCAAGTTCAAGCCCCCAAATTGCAGTACTTCCCAGAGAGAGAATAACACAAATAGAAGAGGAGGTGGGGAGGTAGAGGGATGCTGCTTATAACTTCTGCTTATAGGCTTATAACGCTTAGTGACAGACCTGAATGATTAGGCTCCTCCCAAACCCATGTTTGGAACTTCATTTTGAATGCGTCTCCTCTGACAACTAGTGTTCAGATTTCGTCACAACCTAAATCAGTTTTGAGGGATCGCTAAGTACGATGCACAAATTCTACTGAATGAACCAAACCGGGTAACACATCTTAGGAGCGAGCAACTGAAGAAGAGAGGAGAGCTGTGATTTTTGGTGCTAATATTATTTAAATTGAAATTAGCTGACTAGTACTGTATCTGTTATGGAGCTACTCTATTTATGTCCTACTTGATGTGGCTTATCTTAGATTATATTATATAAAAAAATAAAAACAATTAAAAGTAATATATCAAAAAACTAGTTTATTTTTTCATATTTTTGTCTCACTAGAGTGTGCAGCACTTTTTCCCCACTTCATGCAGTGTCCTAAACAACATTTTACTATATTAAATGAATATTGTCATAATCCCAGAATAAAATATATTCATAGAGACTATTTAAAGGCATGAGGTTCGGATGTTTTGTTCAGTGACATCACGGGTCAATTCTTTAATCTTAATGAAGAGTGTGGCAGATGAGTGCATGGAGGATTAGAAACCACATGATTTTCTGCCTCAAACTAATCATGACCAAAGACCATGAGCTTGACCCTTTCCCTGACCTCTGTGATGTAAAAGTTAAATTAAAGAAACACCAAGATTTATCATCTGTCATGCAGTCTCCTTGCAGATAAAGATTACATTTAAAGATTGATTTTTCTGTTATTTTCTGAATAATAACAGATTATTTTGCCACTATTCCTTTCAGTGTTCCAAGACACTTACTGTTATTAAAACAGTGTGTCAGTAAATATTTTTTGTGTCTTTTGAATAGGATATATAGGGCAGACTTTAATTTGATTTATTAGGAATTTATTGGGCTGTCAAACTGTCTTCATCTGACTTATGGTAGTGGTTGCAAAATATGAAAAGAGAGTCGGTACAAGGTTTAGAATGAGATTTGGGTCAATTCTAAGGGTTCTGGTGATGTTTTTTTGTTGTTGTTTTTTTATCATTTTAAAAACAGTTATGCCTTGCCATCACAGGAATAAATTTAATTTGAACATATAATTACATAGAACACACGATTAAATAGAAAACCAAATTGCATAAAATTTCACATTATTTCAGTTTTATCATATTTTTAATCAAATGAATGCAGCTGGTAGTCACTGTTAGTGTAGTGTAAAGTAACAATGAATGTGGTATGAACAAACTTAATGAGTCATAATGAGTCAAAGTGGAAATGTTTGTGAGGTTGCTGTAGTATTTTTCTCATGAGAAACATGAGAATCATATAAATCTTCTTTCTACCTTGAAGAAGTTGAGATATATTAGGCTAAAAGAGAACTCATCTCTCAATTTCTTTGCTCTCATTCCTTAATCTGTGCCTCTCTCCCTCAGGACATGTTTGAAAAACCATCCTTGCCTGAATATAAAGTGGCAGCAGTCCAGAAGTCTCGATTCATCCTGCTGCATTACAGTGTGTCCAAGGCATTGTGGGATTGGATGATTCTACTGGCTACATTCTATGTTGCTGTGACTGTGCCGTACAATGTGTGTTTCACAGCGTACAGCGATGTGGAGACTGCAGGCAGGAGCACGATAGTTAGCGATATCGCAGTTGAAATGCTTTTTATTCTGGGTGAGTCTACTCACTGAAAGTGACTTTGTACCATCAGATGGTTTACACATAAATACATAAAACATCAGTTACCACCTGTGAGATATATATAAGTGTATATACAGTATGCTTCAAAAGAGACTGAGGCTTTCCAAGAAAATGTCATCAATCTACCTTCTCTTTCAGATATCATCCTTAACTTTCGCACCACTTACGTGAGTCAATCAGGGCAGGTGGTGTATGAGCCTCGTTCCATCTGTCTACATTATGCTACCACCTGGTTCTTCGTGGATCTGGTGGCCGCGCTGCCCTTCGACCTGCTCTATGCATTTAACATTACTGTTGTAAGTCCACATGTGTGAATATAGAAACCATTTTTCCAATAATATGGCTTATTTAAAAATAACATAATTGGGAGGGTATGATGGTTAAAAAAAAAATCTCCAGAGGTCATTTTCAAAAAAAGTTCTGTGATAGTACCATTATCTACACACAGTATATGAGCCATAGTACAGAAGGATTGTCATGTTTGTTTACCATGGCATTTTAAGTTTAGTTTTAGTTGTTGTTGTTTTTGTTTAGTTTTTTGGAGATTTAAAGTAAATTATGTGATTACAAGGTATTATTATTTACATAGGCTATTGACACACACACATTTGTGCTTGTTCAAGACATCTCTAGTGCACCTGCTGAAAACTGTGCGATTGTTGCGTCTGTTAAGACTGCTGCAGAAGTTGGACAGATACTCGCAGTACAGCGCCATGGTACTAACGCTGCTTATGTCGATGTTTGCTCTGCTGGCTCACTGGATGGCCTGCATCTGGTACATCATCGGGCGCAAAGAGATGGAGACCAATGCCAGTGGAGCCTGGGACATTGGTGAGATATTTATACACCATGATGAGTCAAATAAATCTTTAAAAGATCTGCTTGGTGTTCTTATCCTGTTATATGGGATGTTCCCTCGAAAAGTCTCACAGAACCAGATTTGGACTATCGGCATAAAGCCACATTAATTATTATTCTGGCCAAGAACGCCCACTTAGGAGTAGGAATAGAAGAGACCATCTGACCAATACATAAAGTGACCAGGTTCTGTCTCTTCATCCTGTTTAGGGGCAGCTTTAACTAGCTTCACAAACCACAAAAATAAACAAGTGAAAAGTAATAACTGCTCAAACATCTGTACAAAAAGCATAAGCAGAAAATAAGTTTGTGATCACAATGTTTATCTGTCTAGAAGCTTCCATTGTTTAACAGACATAACTAAAAGTTAAATACAGTTCCCTTTCGAAAGGGAACTCCATGCTGCATCCTGCAGAGGGCGCTATGGGAATGCTGTCAGTGTGGCCGGTGTCTGAAGCATGAATGAAAAAATGACAATGAACTTGACATTGGCAGACGAAAGCCTATGAAGTAAGCAAATGAGTGATTGCGGATATAAAAGGGCACCTATAAAACACGTCATACTCTTTTTTTCTTCTTTGTTCTGAAGTGTGAGAAGTGAGTAGAGAAAATGTCTAATGTTAGGTGTTAGGAAGTGTGCAGATCAGTGTCTGCGCTATTTGACACCTGATGACGCACATGACTCTTGTGTTTTGTGTTATGTATTGAGGCGAGGAGCCCTTGCGCTCTGCTCTCAAAGGGAACAGAATGCATTTGTTGTGAGCGTTTTTCGTTGAAAGGGAATGAGGACAATCATCTGCAGGTCAGGTGGGTGCTGCCTTGCATAGAATGTCTGTACTGCAGGCATACCAGGCTGATATACTGAAGGACCTAAACCAGGGTCAGGGCCTCTCCCCTGAGGCAGTAGTGGAGCTGGCTCTTAGGGCCACCAAGCAGACAGCTGCCACAATTGGTAGGACAATGGCGGCAATGGTGGCCATGGAGAGGCACCTGTGGGTGAACATGGTGGACTTCAAGGAGAAAGAAAAACGGTTTCTTCTTGCTACACCGGTTTCGCCCTCTGAATTGTTCTGCAAATCCATTAAGATGATGGGCAGTAAATTCAGGGAGGTGTAGGTGCACTCGGCAGCTTATAAATCTTTTATACGCCCCGGTCTACGTCTGTGCCCAAGCACGAGGAGGGACCTGGCCCATCCTGGTCTGCGGGTCGGAGACTAGTGTGGCTAGTGTGGCTACTTGCAGTCCTCCTCCTCTGAGGAGTCGGTCACAGAGTAGATGTGAGTGCAGAAATAGAAGGAAGGAGCTAAAGGGACAGTTCCGGCCTAGACAAGGCCTGGGGCATAAGGGGCCTAGTACCTAGTTAGTACCTAGTTAGGCTCCTTCTGTCCGCATGGTGACCCGCCCCCCACCCTCCTTAAACCTCCTAGTTGCACTTAGGAAATGGACCCTGAGGGCCTGACCAATGATGAGAATCCAGTCTGAAGATCGGGAACCAGGTTTCATTATAAGTTTATTTTGTTGGGTGAGAGTTGTTTGTGGCTTCCTCTCATTACGAGTGTAATTATTCTGAAGCCTCTGCTCTCCAGGGCTCCACTTAGACAATTTGGTACGCAGGCTCTTTTTTATGAGCTTCCCTAACTATCTTTAGCGCTGAGTGTAGTCAGGTCTTCTCTCATTCTAGAGAGTCGTCATACTGAAGCCTCCACTTTTAAGAGCTCAAATTAGGATTGAGTTTTTTAGGTTTCCTCTCATTTAAGAGAGTCATTCTGCTGAAGCCTCCTCTCCCCAGAGCTCAGCTTAGACAGTAATTTGAGTAGTAGGCTCTTTCTATTGACCCTCACTACCTGTCTCTGGCATTGAGTGTAGCTAGGTCTCCTCTCTGTGTAGAGAGTTTTTATGCTGAGACCTCCAATCTTAGAGCTCCAGACTCTGGCGGGTGAGTTAGTCTATGATGATCCTCAGCATGGCGGCATTGGTATACCGTTCCTATAGCGCCCTCTAAAGGATGCAGCATGGAGTTTCCTTTCGAAAGGGAACATCTCAGGTTAAGCATGTAACCATGGTTCCCTGAGAATAGGGAACGAGATGCTGTGTCCCTGTGCCATGCTTCACTATCATGCCTGTGTCTTCTTACACAAAAAGAGGATGACGTGTTCTACAGGTGCCTTTTTATATCTGCAGTCGCTGATTTGCTTACGTCATAGGCTTCCATCTGCCAGTGTCAAGTTCATTGTTGTTATTTCATTCATGCTTCAGACACCGGCCACGCTGACAGCGTTCCCATAGCACCCTCTAAAAGACGCAGTCTTTCGTTGCCTATTCTCAGGGTTACGTGCATAACCTGAGACGTTCCCTTTCGATACTTCACTCATACTGCGTATGGAGAAAAGCTCCTTTTTTCCTCGATACTGAAGCCTTTTTTCAATAAGCTAGACCACAACAGATCCGTGCTCCTGAGCCACTTAGAGTACCTAGGACTCAGGGTCAATTTTGCCAAGAGCTCACTGCTCCTATTACGTTCCTGGGAGCAGTTTTCGACTCAGTCAAGATGAGGGCGGTCATATCACCAGAGCGCGCTCTGGTACTTCAGCAGCTCACGGCCTCTGTCAGGAACAAAGCCTGTTTCCCTCTGAAGTTCTTTCAGAGGATGCTAGGGCTGATGGCTTCCACCTCCCCAGTTTTACAGCTCGGCCTCCTACAAATGCGGCCCCTGCAATACTGGCTGAAAGTATTACAGGAGGTTTCCAGAAGGATTGTGCTCTCAACAGATGCGTCCAACCTGGGTTGGGGTGCTCTGTGCGAGGGCAGACCAGCCTTCGGCTCATGGTCGCACGAGGAAAGCCATCTCCATATCAACTGCCTCGAGATGCTGGCAGTGGAACGAGCCCTTCAATCCTTTCAGGCGATCCTGTAAGGGCGCCACATCCTAGTCCAGTCGGACAGCATGACAGTGGTGTCCTACATAAATCACCAAGGCGGCCTTTCGTCCAGCCGCCTCTGCGCACTGGCAAAGTGCCTCTTGGAATAGGCATTACCCAGGTTGCGATCGCTCAAGGCGACACACATACCTGGCAAGACGAATCTGGGAGCAGACATGCTTTCACGTAGCAATGTCCCCTCGGACGAGTGGGACAGACAGTTCTCAAAATCTGGGAGATTTTCTGGAAGGCAGAGGTCGACATCTTTGCCTCAGAAAGCAACTCTCATTGCCCAACTTATTTTTCAAAGGAAACAGATCCACTGGCCCACAACTGGCCCAGCCTCCTTCTTTATGCTTTTCCCCCGATCGCTCTGATCCCTCGGAGGAGCGATCCCTCTGGAGGAGCCAAGTTTGGTCCTCTGAGCTTTTCAGGCTTTCCATGAAAGCCCCATGGCCGATCCCCCTGAGGCGGGACCTCTTCTCTCAGGCGAACAGGACAATCTGGCATCCACAGCCAGAACTCTGGGCTCTGCATGTATGGTCCCTCGATGGGAGCCTCTGAGCCTCCCCGGGGACGTGCTATACACCATTGCTCAGGCAAGAGCCCCGTCTACAAGACGCCTCTACGCCCAGAAATGGTCAGTCTTTGTTGACTGGTGCTTAGCACAAAACAAAGACCCTGTTGAGTGAGACGTATCTCCGATACTGTCATTTCCCCAAGAGAGTCTAGAAAAGGGTCTCACCCCTTCCACGCTCAAAGTTTACATAGCAGCCATAGCAGCATTTCATGCTCCTATTGCTGGGCCAATCAGTGGGTCGAAATAGCCTCATTGTGCGTTTCTTGAGAGGTGCTAGGCGGTTGAAGCCCCCACGTCCTCTCACCGTTCCCACTTGGGACCTTCACACGGTCCTTGGAGCATTCAAAGGAACTCCCTTTGAACCACTGCGGTCAGCTGACCTTCGGCCCCTAACGCTCAAAACCGCTCTGCTACTTGCTCTAGCATCGGTCAAGCGTGTTGGCGATTTGCAGGCCCTCTCGGTGAGCCCTGCATGCCTTGAGTTTGGGCCCAATGACTCTAAGGTCATTTTAAAACCCAAGCATGGCTATGTACCTAAAGTGCTCTCGATGCCATTCAGAGCACAGGTAATTTCCCTCTCAGCTCTGCCTCCGTTGTCAGGTGAGCGGGAGCTGGATTTACTCTGCCCAGTGAGGGCTTTGAGGATATACATTGAGCAGTCACAGCCGTTCAGGTAATCTGACTAGCTTTTTGTCTGCTTTGGTGGCCGCACCAAGGGGTCTTTGGTCATAAAGCAACGCCTCTCGTGTTGGAAAGTTGAAGCTATCGCTCTATGTTACTCCTCTATGGGCCTTGAGTGCCCCATAGGAGTAAGAGCCCACTCTACTAGAGGGATGGCCTCTTCATGGGCCTGGTCTAGTGGTGTCTCTATCAAGGACATCTGTGAGGCGGCTGGCTGGTCCTCGCCGTCCACTTTTGTCAGATTCTATAACTTGGATATCCTGACCTTGCATGTTCGGGGTCTTTCGGTTTGATACGACGGCCTCTAGCAGACTCCGTCATCATACCACCTCCAGGGAGCTAAGTCTTGTCGTTCCCTACCGTGGCACGGCGCGGTTGAATTCGTTCCCCATACGCAGTATGAGTGAAGTATCGAAAGGGAACGTACTCGGTTACGAATGTAACCTCGGTTCCCTGAGATATGGAACGAGTACTGCGTTATATGCCTTGCCACGAGGCTGCGGGTTCAGTGTCGCCGCTTCAGTTGTATGACCTGATTTCCTCTGGCGATTGCCTGCTTATATATCCATTCGACCCCGCCCATTCTGGCGGGCTTTGGCGCGCTGCATCGCCACAGGCTCGCCCAGCTACGCAGCGTTCTAATTGGTTTAAAAAAGTTTACAGATTAAGCCAATGGCAGTGCAGTTGCACTGCGTTGTTGAAAAAAGGCTTCAGTATCGAGGAAAAAAGGAGCTTTTCCCCATACGCAGTACTCATTCCGTATCTCAGGGAACCAAGGTTACGTTCGTAACCAAGTACGTTCATTATACTATGGGGCCGTCGAATGCTTGAGTCTGATGTTATTTTCAGGGAAACCCACGGTGAACATAATTCAAGGCAGCTCTCTTGACCGCATTACAGTTCCATATCACTTTGCATAGTTAACTGTAATAACGGTCATGCAGTTTGCACAAAAAGGTATTGTCAGCGCTTCCCTGACGATTTTATCAGTTAGCCTATAAAGTGTAGCAAATCATGACATTTCTCACTAGCAAGGAAATAACAGCGCTGTTTAGAGATGCACAGAGGTAGGCTAATTCACACAAGCTCTCTCTCTCTCTCTCTCTTTCTCTGTGTGTCTCTGTCTCGCTCTCTTTCTAATAACTTGATTAATAACTGCATTAGAATGCTATCAAGGGCTCAAGCCTCCATTACCAGCTTTAAAATTAAGTTTTGGAACTAGTAAAAGATGCGTCATTTGACTGTAATGAATGTGTGTGGAGCCAAAAATAACCCAAAATGGAGAACATTATATGAATAACCTTTTCCTTAATATTTTCCAAATATTAACCTTAAGAATGGTGTGTGCTAAAGGATGATCTTACATTAAAGTACACTTGTTTTGTGCTTTAGCAAACTTTAGCAAAATTATTAATAAGTTGTCTTCTTTTGTATAGCAGGAAAAGAAATTAAAAGACTAAAACCTGTGCAGGTGTTTAGCTAATCTAATTGTTTTGACAGTATTTCATTTTTTTAGATCTAGTTTCTTATTTTATTATGGTATTGCTGTACAAATGTGTCTTGTTCAGTTTTCTATGACCTGTAGGTATTTAGAGTTTTGGTGTTGGTTGTTTGAGTAAGAAAATTTTTATTTTGTGCCAAAACAAAGGAAAATGATCCACAAGTTTTCCCACATAGACAAGTTTTTAAAAAGTATTGAGAAATAGGTCCTAGAGAGTCCAACTCGACTTGGTGACTGTGTGTGCATTTCACAGTTAAGAGCGTGCAAGCTATTCATCAGTTTTTGGCAATAAGCTGGGGAAGAGTGCCTTGGAGTTGATGGTGGTTGTGTCTGCCATCATGCTGTTGGGGACTTTTGCACGAGACAAGATGTCTTCAGTGCTGGCTGAAACACTGTGTGCCTCAACACAACTAATTTCACAATAAATGTTGCCCCATATATTCTCCATCTCTGCACTTGCTCTTGTTGTCATTTCCTTGTCATTTGGAAATGCAACATGTGTCAGTCCTGTAAACAGACTTTTTGTACCACATTTGTAATAAGGAGCATGTATATACTTGTTGTAAACTGAACAGAAAATAGAATTTTGGTGGTTCAATGTTGAAAGCATTTTTTATATATATACAGTATTGTTCAAAATAATAGCAGTACAATGTGACTAACCAGAATAATCAAGGTTTTTAGTATATTTTTTATTGCTACGTGGCAAACAAGTTACCAGTAGGTTCAGTAGATTGTCAGAAAACAAACAAGACCCAGCATTGATGATATGCACGCTCTTAAGGCTGTGCAATTGGGCAATTAGTTGAAAGGGGTGTGTCCAAAAAAATAGCAGTGTCTACCTTTGACTGTACAAACTCAAAACTATTTTGTACAAACATTTTTTTTTTCTGGGATTTAGCAATCCTGTGAATCACTAAACCAATATTTAGTTGTATGACCACAGTTTTTTAAAACTGCTTGACATCTGTGTGGCATGGAGTCAACCAACTTGTGGCACCTCTCAGCTGTTATTCCACTCCATGATTCTTTAACTACATTCCACAATTCATTCACATTTCTTGGTTTTGCTTCAGAAACAGCATTTTTGATATCACCCCACAAGTTCTCAATTGGATTAAGGTAATATTAATTTTGTTGGTTTGGAACCAAGACTTTGCCCGTTTACTAGTGTGTTTTGGGTCATTGTCTTGTTGAAATAACCATTTCAAGGGCATGTCCTCTTCAGCATAGGGCAACATGACCTCTTCAAGTATTTTAACATATGCAAACTGATCCATGATCCCTGGTATGCGATAAATAGGCCCAACACCATAGTAGGAGAAACATGCCCATATCATGATGCTTGCACCTCCATGCTTCACTGTCTTCACTGTGTACTGTGGCTTGAATTCAGAGTTTGGGGGTCGTCTCACAAACTGCCTGTGGCCCTTGGACCCAAAAAGAACAATTTTACTCTCATCAGTCCACAAAATGTTCCTCCATTTCTCTTTAGGCCAGTTGATGTGTTCTTTGGCAAATTGTAACCTCTTCTGCACATGCCTTTTTTTTAACAGAGGGACTTTGCGGGGGATTCTTGAAAATAGATTAGCTTCACACAGACGTCTTCTAACTGTCACAGTACTTACAGGTAACTCCAGACTGTCTTTGATCATCCTGGAGGTGATCATTGGCTGAGCCTTTGCCATTCTGGTTATTCTTCTATCCATTTTGATGGTTGTCTTCCGTTTTCTTCCACGTCTCTCTGGTTTTGCTCTCCATTTTAAGGCATTGGAGATCATTTTAGCTGAACAGCCTATCATTTTTTGCACCTCTTTATAGGTTTTCCCCTCTCTAATCAACTTTTTAATCAAAGTACGCTGTTCTTCTGAACAATGTCTTGAACGACCCATTTTCCTCAGCTTTCAAATGCATGTTCAACAAGTGTTGGCTTCATCCTTAAATAGGGGCCACCTGATTCACACCTGTTTCTTCACAAAATTGATGACCTCAGTGATTGAATGCCACACTGCTATTTTTTTGAACACACCCCTTTCAACTAATTCAACTAATTGCCCAATTGCACAGCCTTAAGAGCGTGCATATCATGAATGCTGGGTCTCATTTGTTTTCTGAGAATCTACTGAACCTACTGGTAACTTGTTTGCCACGTAGCAATAAAAAAATATATGAAAAACCTTGATTATTCTGGTTAGTCACATTGTACTGCTATTATTTTGAACAATACTGTATATATTAATACATATTTGTAAATACAAATATTAGTATTGTAATTTTACTGTTGTACTGTGCAAATGGTTATAATTGTTATAAAATGTTATTATAATCATAATCATAATCATCACAAATAACTACACTATAAAAATAATTGAAAGGTGAATACCCTTAAAAGCAATTATTTCTGTTGTAAGCAGAATGTGTGTCTATGCAACATTATGAGATATTCAAATAACAATAACACTATATGAAAAAATAATTATCTTATGGGTTTTTGACATTAGTTTCTTTCTTTCTGTCAGGATGGCTACATGAGTTGGGCAGGCGTTTGGACAAGCCCTATTTGAACAGTACAGTTGGTGGTCCTTCACTTCGCAGTGCCTACATCGCCTCTCTGTACTTCACCTTAAGCAGTTTGACCAGTGTGGGCTTCGGCAATGTTTGTGCCAACACTGATGCTGAGAAGATTTTCTCTGTTTGTACAATGCTCATTGGGGGTAAGCAGTAACTTCCACATTATTCTAGACCATTTATTTCATTGAATTAGCTTTCTGGAATACCTGATTCTCATTTTGTTCGTTCATTCTCAGCATTTGTCACAGTTTTAAAATATTTAATAAGTGCTTACACATGATTTCTATTAATATGTACTAAATAATATGTCATATAACTCTACAGACAAATCCTCAAAACAAACACAAAATGCAAGATGTCACACATTGCTTGCAACACTTGTTTACACTAATTGCTTACATGTGTTTGCTGAAGTTTTGGTCACTGTCTCAATATTCCAAACACAAGGCACCAAAGACCAAACCAAAATTCAAAAAGCAAACACTGCAGTCAAAATATAGAACAGTTAGATATAGTTTTTTACAATCACTAGGACACATTTCTCAATACTTTTCAAAACTTTTCACACAATGAGCACAATAGCAGCCTGTATGGGCTAAACTGTGTGTTATCAATAATTGTTTTGGCACAAAATGCTTCTTTCCAATTACATGAATTTTCTTCCTCTCTTGGACACAAAAAATGCCAAAACTCTATTTACCTACAAGCCAGTGTGCACATTTACTTACTCTTTACAAAACAGTTACAACTTAAGCTCATAACTTAGCATAATAAAAAAATGAATACAATATTGAAATATATTATGAATAAAAATAAATTAATAAAAACATTTTTTTGACATAGTTGAGCCCCTACACAAGTGATAGTAATCTATACAAGAGCAAATGCGTTTTTACGAAAGCAAACATATAATGCAACCTAAAGTCATGTTTTATGAGTGAAGAATGAGATAATTTGAGACCCGTATGAAGTGTTTTGGTAGTTTTAGTGAATTTTGAATGTATAGTGGTGGCCAAAATTATTAGAACACTAATATTTTAACCAGTTAAAAAATGGTTTTAATTTACTTTTAACTTTTGCTGTAGTGTGTAAGTTGGAAATATCAGTTTACATTTACAAACATTAGTTTTGCCATTAATTGTAATAATCCAGTGAGATTTTCTGCCAACAGCCAATGCTCCACATAGAGATCTGATCTCATCATCATCCAGTCTGTCTGGAATGACTTGAAGAAACAGATCTAACTCCTAAGTGCCTAAAACAGTACTGTAGTTTGCAGGTTTCCTGAAGCATACTGGAGACGTACTGTGAACTGAACTGTTTGAGGAATTTAGAAAAAAAGTTTTGAGTAACATGTCCTAGCAATTGTAAAAACTGTTTCCATAAATCTCTCATTGACAAAAAGAATTTTTTTTTTTTTTATATATAATGCAGAGTAATAGATTACTATTTTACAGAGACACAAGATATATGAATTAACCTTTGTTTTTATTGACCAAATCTCGCATACAGTGCCCTCCACTATTATTGGCACCCTTGGTAAATATTAGCTGTGAAAAAAGATCTGCATTGTTTATCCTTTTGATCTTTAATTAAAAAAAAATCACAACACTCTAAACTTTCATTGAAGTAAAACAATTGAAAGTATTTGTGTGTGTTGGGGGGTGGGGGGGATCACATTGTAAAATAAATGTTTTCTCTAGTTCATGTTGGCATCAATTATTGGCACCCAATTATTGAAACATCTTTCCCCAAGATAACAGCTCTGAGTTTTCTCCTATAATGACTGAAGAGTTTGGAGAACACCTGATAATAGATCAGAGACCATTCCTTCATACAGAATTTCTCCAGTTCCTTCAGATTCAAAGCTCCATGATGGTGCTTCTACTCTTCAGTTCACCCCACTCATTTTCTATAGGGTTTAGGTCAGGGGACTGGTACGGCCATGGCAGAAGCATCATCATTTTGTGCTCAGTGACCCATTTTTGTGTTGATTTTATTTTATTTTATTTTAATTAGTTTGTTTTGTTTGTTTTGTTTTGTATTATTGTCCTGATAGAAGATCCAACCACAGCCTATTATAAGATTTCTAACAGTCAGGTTTAGATTTTTTTTTATTTTTTGGTACCTGATTGAATTTATTATGCCAACATGATATCCAGGAACCTCCGGCAGTAAAACAGGACCACAACATTAAAGATCCAGCAGTATATGTAACCGTGGCCATGGGCTACTTTTTATCCCTGTTTGTACTAAACCCATCTGGTGACTTTGCTGCTCAAAATTTGCTTTTTTTTTTTTCTCGTCTGACCATAAAAGCCAGTGGCATTTCAAGTTCCAGTCGTGTCTGACAACTGAGTTTATTTCTGGATGAGCAAGGATAATTTTTCTTGAAACTCTTCCGAACAACATCTCATAATGTTGTCTCAACTAATCTCTGCAGTTCTCCAGCTGTGATCCTTGGGGAATCTTTGGCCACTCAAACTCTCTTCCTCACTGTGCATTTGGAGGATATAGACCCAGGTCCTCTTCCGGGCAGATTTGTAACATCTTTAATTGATTGGAACCCCTTAATAATTGCCCTGATGGTGGAAATGGGGATTTTCGATGTCTTTACATTGGCTGAGATAGCTCAACGCACTGCAATTTAAGAAAACACATGCAAATTGAAAAAACACCAGAAAAAAAAAAAAAAAAACGTCTTCATCAGTTTGACAACACAAGTGCTGCAAATCCTCACAACACATGCAGATAATGAAACAAATGCAAAAAGTGTTGGACCCGGCTTGGATTTGTTTATCATGCAGTGGCTACTGGTCAGTGGAGTTGTTGGTGAACTGAAAGTTGAGGGTTTTTTTTCATGGTGTTTCACCATGATTCCTTTATCTTTGGGATATTATTAGCCTGAATAAGCTGAATAATTACATTATTAAATATAAAACTTTACTTAAGATGGCTAACTTTAATATCCTCAGCTAAATATAATTTCAAGGTTAATGAAAATAAATTTGCAATGCTTCATTAATTGATTCTTAATTTGCATGTGTTGTGAAGTATTTGCAACGCGTTTTGCTATATGCATGAATTGTCATGATTTGCAGCGCGTTTCGCTATATGCATGTGTTGTGATGATTTGCAGTGCGTTTCAATATATGTTGTGATGGTTTGTTGTCAAACTGATGAAGATGATTTCTTCATTGGCTGATGTTTGCATGTGTTTTCTTAAGTTGCAGTGTGTTGAGCTTTCTCGGCCACCGTATGTCTTTTCTTACAGCTACTTTCTATTTTGTGAAGCTCAACAATCTTGTTCTGCACATCAGAACTATATCCTTTGGTTTTACTCCCTGTGGGTGTATGTGGCCTATGTTCCTCATATTTATAATCCTGTGGTACAGGAACACATAGCTGGGCAATTTCATGCTCCTAGTCACCCTGATGTGCTAAAAAATACCCAATAATATTTAAATGTCATTGATGATATACTTCAAAAATATTTTACTCAATATAAATTCTAGGGGTGCCAATAATTGTGGCCAAGATGCATTGGAGAAAAACAATTATTTCATCATGAGATTTCCTCCCCACTTTCAATAATTTTACTTTAATGCTGCTGAATGAAAGATCAAAAGGATAAACAATGCAGATTTATTTTGCCAGTAGCCTTTGTTCATATTTACCAAGGGTGCCAATATTAGTGGAGGGCACTGTATGTTGATATTTTGATGAAATGACAAAATTAAGAAAAGCATAGCCATTCAGTAAATGTACTGAAAGCAAAAACGAAGGTGTAAAAATATTCCTCATATTACCTTTAGTAACTCAAATATACTGAAAATTAATCAGAATTTGTATGATTTCTATAAATATTTATAAAATGTTATATTTATAAAATGTACATATATTAACATTGTCTTCTATGATGTGAAACACAAACATCTCAGTTTATGTCTCAGAAAAAAAGTAAGTTAGAGTTTCCTCAAAACCTGAACACATTAAACAACAAAAAGTTCTCACCATACAGTATATACAAATCACTCGCCCCTTAGTCAGAACCTCAGAATTTTTAATAACAGCCACAAACTGGTTCACATACTTTTTTCCTAGAACTGTACCTGTTTACATGTTTCACATTTCACATTTAATATTAGACTGTTTATTACCTTTATTACTATTTTGTTGGATTGTTTCTCTGACACAGCTCTCATGCACGCTGTGGTGTTTGGGAATGTAACAGCCATCATCCAGCGCATGTACTCACGTCGCTCACTATATCACACGCGTATGAAAGATCTGAAGGACTTCATTCGTGTTCACCGGCTGCCACAGCAACTGAAACAACGCATGCTGGAATATTTCCAGACCACGTGGTCTGTGAATAATGGCATTGATGTCAATGAGGTGAGAAAGTGCTTGGCATTAACAAAACATTTTTTCATTTACATTTTATGTCAAATAATTTGAGTCTGTGTAGGGATATCGGTAACACTTTATAATAATAGGTATACACTAATATACTTAACAAATAATTTATGCAATCATCAGTTAATTCATCGTTTATAAACTGTAGTTAATACATTAACAGAATATATACAAATAGTGTGTTTTTCATTCATTGTCACTGTAAAGAACACAATTATTCTTGTTTAATTAGCTCATATATAAAGAGTTAGATAATGCTTTGTTGACTTATTAACCATAAATAGTTCTTACAACATATGATTGCAATTATAGGGTTAGTTCAACGGAAAATGAAAATGATGTCTTTAATGACTCACCCTCATCTCGTTCCAAACCCGTAAGACCTCCGTTCATTTTCAGAACACAGTTTAAGATGTTTTAGATTTAGCCCGAGAGCTTTCTGTCCCTCCATTGAAAATTTATGTATGGTATACTGTCCATGTCCAGAAAGGCAAGAAAAACATCATCAAAGTAGTCCATGTGACATCAGAGGGTCAGTTAGAATTTGTTGAAGCATCGAAAATACATTTACATCCAAAAATAATAAAAACTACAACTTTATTCAGCATTGTCTTCTCTTCCGGGTCTGCTGTGAGCGCATTCACAACACTGCAGTGTAGTGATGTCCGGTTCGTGAACGAATCATTCGATTTAATCGGTTTTTCTTGAACCAATTCATTAAAATATAACTGAATGGTTTGAAACGGTTCGCGTTTCCAATAAGCATTAATCCACAAATTCATAAGCTGATAACTTTTTTAACGTGGCTGACACTCCCTCTGAGTTAAAATAAACCAATATCCCGGAGTTATTCATTTATTCAAGCAGTACACTGACTGAAATGCTGTGAAGAGAGAATTGAAGATGAACACTGAGCCAAGCCAGATAACGAACGAAAGATTACATGAAAGATACACACGTTTAGTGAAGCTCAGTCCACTTAGGCTAGTGACAAATGGTCAAAAAGTGCTTTAGTTTTTGAGATACCCCTACCGGAGGTAGAACTAAACCCAACAATGTTTTTCCTCATCTCTAAGGTCTCCCATATATGAAATGGATTCTTGGCTAAAAATATTTTACTGCTAAGATTGTTAAATTAACTGATATTGTTATACACCCCCAAACCAATAAAGGATTAAAATATAGCCTGTCCGTATGGGAGTTAAGGCATATAAACTAATGCAGATCAATCACACAAGCTCTGAGAGCTTTGAAACTTGACATGTTTCTAGTCAGGAAGTTGCTTTAACTACTAGAAAAGACTGGATGTGAATATATTTATGTATGGAATAAATAGAGACATGTAAACACATACCTAAAATAAGCGGACATGCACAAATTTAATATCTATGCAGAATGTTTTCATTTACTGTGTGCTTGCTTTGCCTGGGATTATCATAGAAACATATATGATGGCTTGTTGGAAAGGTGGGGTTGTGCTGAATCCAGCAATACCAAATATGTAAATATAGCATGACAAATAGGAGTGTTCTGTCACTCAATGTATGAGGTGTCCAAAATGAATGAAAATGGAACACTGGCATAATTTAGTCTAAAGCCCATTATCAGTGGTGAGAAGAATGTTGACAAATTCATTGTTTCTGCAAAGTAACTTACATTAGGTAAGTGCTGATCTATATTTATGATACATTTAATAATGATACATTTCATAAGGCACAGTATACTATACAATTCATATGAAACACAGATCCAATTGAAGGTTAACATTGGAATGGAACAAATTTTGTCAATTTCATATTTTTTCACAAATCAATGCTATTGGTGAGTCCCCACGTGGTTCTATTATTTTTTAAAAATTATTAAACAATCTAAAGTGTTGAAAATAGATTGAGAGCAAATCTCTTAACTCCATCGGACACTTCAACTGTCTGAGAATCCTCGTAACTCCACCTCTTCTTCACTATTTTGTGTCCTCAGGATTAAAGTCGCAACGATTGAGAAATCCTCGTCGAGCAACACCTAAAGCAAGCTTTAATTCAAGTTTATTTGTATAGCACTTTTTACAATATGAATCGTTACAAATCTACTTTACAGAAAACGTTAACTGATTTTCTGTGTTAAACTATGATATCAGTTATTGATGTATTTTAAAATGTCTACTTATTAATAGGCTTATTATTACTAGGCTTATTATACGTGTGCATTGAAGTTTTAAAATGTATCTAATTTCTAATTCTACTTGTATTGAATTCAATGTTTTGGATACTGGCATTAAATTATTGTTTTTATTATTATTTTACTGACTCGAAGTTGGCACTGTGCATGTAAAATACCCCAAGTAGGCTAACAGGTTTTATTTATGGGAGAAAAAAGGTCTGTCTACTGGCGCCATGTAAGCCTATCTTTGCATAACTCTGTTTTTTTTTTTTTTCGCAATAACGAATGAAAATAGTTAGGTTAGATACATTTGAGTAGGCTTGTTTTGTTAAAAATCGATAGCTGTAATGCTTCGGTGCAGAAGGAAGCCTGTGAACCACGAAGGTAAGTTTGCGTGCAGATTAGGCTAATTCCCGCCTATTACAGCCTAGTCACCTCATCATTTTTTGGTTAACTATTGAAGCCTTATCTCTTGTCAAAAGGTTCAACGCGGCCGCCGACTTTGTTTGCGGCAGATTAATTTCCACCTTAATTTTTTAATTTTTCCTATTGAATGTTTACAGTGGTACGTGACATAAGCAGTTTCCAGCTCACCACGCCCTTGATACAAGCTACCACGCCCTTGGCAGTATAAAACCATCTTGTTCCATCAAAATCACTGTAGTGAGTCAGGAGTTAGAATTGCGAGTATTGAAAACGATTGTATCAGTTAGGATAGCTTCAAGTTAGCATAGATTTATTTACAGTGTTCAGTATGGTACGTGCTGGTTGCAACAGCACGGACTGTATACTTTTCCAGCAGACTTGAAAATTAGGCGCCAATGGTTGCATGCACTTGGCCTGAAAGACTGCGTGTTCCAACCTAGAGCTGGAGTGTGCAAATTACATTTTACGCGGGATTGCTTCTCCAACGCAATGGAGGTGGAAATGGGCTTCTCCACACAGCTCACACTGAAAATCGATGCAGTGCCTTACTCGGAGACTGGCCCCATTCTCTCTTGCGCGCAATGCGGGAGTTAAGACCGAAGTTTGAGTCAGCGGCTTGAATTGATATGGCTCAGGCCCTGGCCCTGTGTCCACAGACACCTCGACATCCTCCACTTCAGGTGAAGGTGGGGGAGAAAAGTCCTCTACTTCAAATGAATGCTCTGTTGCAAAGCTACTTGCGTCACTAGAGTCACTCTCCATTTTAGCGACTTTGACAGCAGCTGTCAATTAATCCGTCACTGCGGGTCTCAGGTTCATGCCGCACTCGCTCAGCCCCGCTCTCGGTTTCGTCCCCTCTATCTCCGCTGTGCTCTGCCCACTTTTCAGCATTTTCCAAATATAGCCAGTCGGTGGAGTCAGGCTCTGACCAGGGGTTTAGTTACCCTTTAAATCCTTATCTCTTGTCAAAAGGCTTGACGCGACCGCAGACTTGATGAACACTGCTGGCAGCAGCGACGTCTGTGTCCGTATCACTCTTATCAATGAGAGCGTAACCTCGTATCTCCCCGCTTCCAAGTCATAAATCCCGTATGTCTGATTAAACATGATTTTGGGAAAATGTTGTGTTAATGTTGGTATACAACAGTATATGATAGCAATATAAGGTATAATACCAACTTTTACGATACAATGTTTAATACAGAAGGTAATGGAAACTGTGGAGCAGAGGCAGAATCCCTTTGATCTTGATATCAAGTTGAAAGTGGTCAGGTTGCATCTGAGAAAGTTGCAAAAGAGCTCTCAAGCTTCCTCCAAGATGGTGCGAAGCACAATGCCATCTTTATGGAACAACGTCTGGCAAAATCAAAAAAGAACAAAGAGCTTCTGGGAGCCATAGAAAATAAACCAGTGTACAACCTTCAAGGACATGAAAACATCAGTTGGAGTCAGCATATCTAGAAAAGTCCACATGGACTCAGATATGCTCTTTCGAAGATTACTGGATGTCTCCAAAAAAAGAGAGGTGTCCATGGAGACTGTGATGTCTCACGAAGTCGCAGCTGTCCCACCCTCTTAGTTTTTTGATGATGGAAGCATGAAGAAGACAACAAAAGCTGACCTAGCCAAGAAACTCGATGCTGTTGTTGAAGGGACACATTTAGCTGCCAAATGTTAAAGAACCATCAGCATATATCATTGATGCCATGGATCTTCTTCAAAGTCTCAATGATTCAGCTTTTCAAACATTCAATGACCTGGGTGAGTGTGTCTTGAAAAAGATTGCAACTTTAATGGGAAAGGAAGGTAACAGCTGTGTCGTTATAGTGTTTGATAGATATGACCACCAACACTCAATCAAAGATCTTGAAAGCAAAGAAGAGGCACCAAGATGGGCATCTTTGCACCAACCTGGATGAGCTGAGGTACACACTAGTATCTACCACAGATTTGTCAGCAGCAAATCTACCCCCAACAGAAGATGGCTTTCCAGCAACATGTGCTGAATGACATGTACTAAATAGCAGTGTGGCGTCACAGCCACCTGGCCAAACCTCTTCTCTGGAACCCAGTTGGTAGAGGATGGAGGCTCAGAGAAGATGGGTGCATTAAATCTGTGATGTTCCAGAAGGCACCAGCACCTAAAGGAGTTAGAGACCTCACCCACCTCTACTGTAAAGACGAAAAATGCACCAATGCCACCAAATGTCAGTGTCTTTCAGTGGGCTTGACCTGCACAGAGTTTTGCTCTTGAACTTTCCCAGACTGTCCAGATATGACCCACTTTGCCAATGATGACAATGTGGATGAGTGACAGTGGTGTGTTGCAGTTGTAACATCAGGGGGGGTTGACCCCAGAATGGTCCAAGAGGGTCTGGCTGCAGGCTTGCACTTGAACTCTCAGACTTGCACACTCAGACACTTGCACTCTCAGACTTGCACACTCAGACACTTGCACTTCCGCTAGTGATATCACTTGCATTTTTTTTTAAATTACTTTTTGTTTGAATTTCCCAACATTTTATAACAGTAGCCAAGATGGCGAAGACAAGAAAAAAGAAATTAAATTACAATGTCACTTGCAATCGCTACTTGCACTCTCTGCTACCTGTGACGTCACTTGCAATCGACACAAATCGTGCATGTTTCCAATGGAGACAAGAAGCTGTGGTGGTGATTAAATGATTAAAACTAATTTAGTACTATAACGTACAGGGTCCTGCAAGAAAAAGACAAGACTGGCAAATTCGTGGCCAGAACGGCAGAAACTGAACATTTGCGCAAAGTCTCTCGCTAAGTGTAGAAAAAAACACTTAACATGGCTTAATATATTAAGATGTTATTAAATTATCAAATTAAATATACAGTTCATTAATATAATGAATATGTATATAGTATTTTCCTCACATACCTCAAAAAGTGGCATAACGGACTAAGATGATAAAGACCAAACTCAATATGCTTCTCTACATTATTAAAATACATAACTAATAGGTACATGCAAGAATGTGAGCCCAGAATAAACGCAACATGCAAAGTTTCACGTTAAGCATTTTTCCATAAAAAAATAAACTGTCTACAACTCGTTTATATCACTGTACTCGTCTGCTTACCTGTAAGGAGTTGATCCTTTTAAAATCACTTAATGCATTTCATAATGCACGTACATATTTTCTGGTCTGTATACATTAAGTCAACAACAAAAGACATATAGGCTAGGCCTACTGAATTGTCTTTATCATCTTAGTCTGTTATTAGGCCACATTAAAGGGATAGTTTACCCAAAAATCATAATTATGTTATTAATAACTCATCCTCATGTCGTTCCAAACCAGTAAGACCTCCATTTATCTTCGGAACACAGTTTAAGATATTTTAGATTTAGTCCCTCCATTGAAGCTGTGTGTACGGTCTACTGTCCATGTCCAGAAAGGTAAGAAAAACATCATCAAAGTAGTCCATGTGACATCAGATGGTCAGTTAGAATATTTTGAAGCATCGAAAATACATTTTGATCCAAAAATAGCAAAAACTACGACTTTATTCAGCATTGTCTTCTCTTCCGTGTCTGTTGTGAGAGAGTTCAAATCAAAGCAGTTTGTGATATCTGGTTCATGAACGAATCATTCGATGTAACCAGATCTTTTTGAACCAGTTCACCAAATCGAACTGAATCGTTTTAATCCACAAATGACTTGAGCGGTTAACTTTTTTTAATGTGGCTGACACTCCCTCTGAGCTCAAACAAACCAATATCCCGGAGTAATTCATGTACTCAAACAGTACACTGACTGAAGTGATGTGAAAAGAGAGATGAACACCGAGCCAAGCCAGATAATGACTCGTTCACGAGTCAAGAACCGGTTGCATCGGTTTTTGGATCACCAGTAGTTCTTTCGGACAGTTCGAATAAACCAGTTGAAGAAAACGGTTCACCGGGTCTTTTGCGCTCGACATAATGACGTCATTGGCGATGATTGCAAAGCCTTCGGTTTACCCGGGCTCATAACATTAGCACAGAATCAGTTCAGAATCAATCACCAAAAGAATCATTTCGGTTCAGACGCCCTGTGTGTCAGTCTGCTTCACACTGAATCACACATGCGCAGTATCATCAGCTCCTCGGTTCACGAATCAGACACGTCTGACAGAAACAATTCTTGACTCGAGAACGAGTCATTATCTGGCTTGGCTCGGTGTTCATCTTCACATCAGTTCAGTCAGTGTACTGTTTGAGTAAATGAATTACTCCGGGATATTGGTTTGTTTGAACTCAGAGGGAGTATCTGCCACATTAAAAAAGTTAACAGCTCAAGTCATTTGTGGATTAATGCGTATTGGAGACGCGAACCATTTTAAACAATTCAGTTCAATTTGGTGAACTGGTTCAAAAAGATCCTCTTACATCGAATGATATGACAAACTCCTTTGTTTTGAACTTTCTCACAACAGACACGGAAGAGAAGACAATGATGAATAAAGTCATAATTTTTGCTACTTTTGGACCAAAATGTATTTTCGATGCTTGACCTGACTTGACTTGACTTGAACTGACCCTTCTTATGTCACATGGACTACTTTGATGATGTTTTTCTTACCTTTCTGGACATGGACAGTATACCGTACACACAGCTTCAATGGAGGGACTGAGAGCTCTTGGACTAAATCTAAAATATCTTAAACTGTGTTCTGAAGATAAACGGAGGTCTTACTGATTCGGAACAACATAAGGGTGAGTTGTTAATAACATAATTATGATTTTTGGGTGAACTATCCCTTTTTTTGATTTGTTGTATGCGAGGACAAAGTTTGCGCATTGTGTTCATAGCCATCTGCTTACCTTGCAGTACTTTAAATAATAACTATATGTCATAATTGGTCTTTTAATTGAACTTAATGTACCTTAATACATTATGCCATATTAAGTATTTTTTTTTTCTACAGGAGGAAAACGCTTAATGAAAGACTTTGTGCATTGCGTTCCTATTCTGCTGTTCTGTGGCCACGGTCCGGGCTTGTCTTTTTCTTGCAGGACCATGTACATTATAGTAGTAGGCCTACTAATTTAGTTTTAATCATTTAATCACCACCACAGCGTCTTGTTTCCATTGGCAACATGCACGATTTGTGTCGATTGCAAGTGTAAGTGACATTATAATTTAGTTTATTTTTTCTTGTCTTCGCCACCTGGCTACTGTTGTAAAATGTTGAGAGATTCAAACAAAATGTAATAAAAAAAAAAATCAACAAAATAAAAAATAAAGACTGCAAGTGGTCACTAGTGGAAGTGCAAGTGTCTGGGAGTGCAAGTCTGAGAGTGCAAGTGCAAATCTGCAGCCAGACCCTCCTCGAATGGTGACCAAAAGCAGTTCATGTTCCAAATGGTTGCTGCTAGAAAACAAACTAAACAGCCTGAGAAGACAGGGCTCATTTCCCCAAAGAGTGTTTGTTTGTTTAGTTAGATTGCCATTTGTTTTATTTAAGAGTAATTTAATTTGTATTGTGTGAAGTTAAGTTATAGTTTTGTTAAAAAGTGCCATATGAAATATTTCATTATTAGATATATCTTATATTTGAATTTGTCAACATTCTTCTCACCACTGATAATGGGCTTTAGACTAAATTATGTCAGTGTTCCATTTTCATTCATTTTGGACACCTCATACATTGAGTGACAGAACACTCCTATTTGTCATGCTATATTTACATACATTTACAACCCCACCTTTCCAACAAGCCATCATATGTGTTTCTATGATAATCCCAGGCAAAGCAAGCACAAAGTAAATGAAAACATTCTGCATAGATATTAAATTTGTGCATGTCCACTTATTTTAGGTATGTGTTTACATGTCTCTATTTATTCCATACATAAATATATTCACATCCAGTCTTTTCTAGTAGTTAAAACAACTTCCTGACTAGAAACATGTCAAGTTTCAAAGCTCTCAGAGCTTGTGTGATTGATCTGCATTAGTTTATATGCCTTAACTCCCATACGGACAGGCTATATTTTAGTCCTTTATTGGTTTGGGGGTGTATAACAATATCAGTTAATTTAACAATCTTAGCAGTAAAATATTTTTAGCCAAGAATCCATTTCATATATGGGAGACCTTAGAGATGAGGAAAAACATTGTTGGGTTTAGTTCTACCTCCGGTAGGGGTATCTCAAAAATTCAGGGGCATTGTCACTAGCCTAACTGTCGAGCAGATGTTGCAGGCAGAACCCAGGTCAGGTCTGTAGCAGGAGAAGAGGTTAGATTCCTTGAGAATTCTTTAAATTAGATTATGCCAGCACACAGAATAGCCAGCTATAACAGCATGGTGTGCTGATATGGCAGCTACACAGTTTAGGCATTGATGGGTTCAAACCAGCATCCATCCACTGTTGAAATGTAAAAACTGTATTTCAGAGCATAGTGCCATCTAGATAAACCACCTCCTTGCCAACTAAGATAAGCCATGTGATCCTGGGAAGCTCTGCTAAGTGACAAAATGTAGGCTCCATATCTCTGACTGAGGATGTCAAGGTTCCTCTTCAGCAGTTATTCTTTAGATTCACAGACACAAACCAGTCCTCAGGATGAGCATGTGATAGGATTTGTTTATGGGAGTAGATCTTGAATGCAAACTGTAGAGAGTGCAGATTCAATTGTCTTGAGTACAGTAGAGATTCCCTATCTAGTCAGATGTGGGAAACTGCAACATGTTCATGAGATAAGGTTGAGTGAAACTCACCAGTGAAGAGGAAGAGCCCTTTATTAAAAGGAACTGTTCATGTCAAATTAAGTGTTTTGATGTGGTCTGAAGTGGCCTCCTCCGCGGAGTTGGAATGCCAGGTGAAGGGATTTTGGCAGAGAGCTAACTCAACATGGAGCGGGAAGCCCACAGGATTGTGACGCTGCCTCTACTTTGGCGGTGAAATTTTAATTGACTGTCATTGAGATGTGCTGAAATACCTGAAAAAGTATTCCACAGTGATGCTATGCATTCTACTTATGCTATTTAAACAGCATTGTAGATAGGGTCAGGCCAAGATGTTGATGTAGGAACAAGTACTAATAAACAGCCAATACATTAGTAATATGCATTCTAATAAGACTAGTTAATAGCGAGAAAAAGTGTTATCCATTTTTAATTGTCTAATTGTCTGGACCTTCAAATATTTCAAATAATTTCAAACAAAGCTTTTTTTAAAAAAAAAATACTATTTATTTTATAAATTGTAAAGAAGGTTTGTTGTTGTTGTTGTTTTTCTCTGCAGCTTTTACACGATTTTCCTGATGAGTTGCGTGCCGATATAGCCATGCACTTAAACAAAGACATCCTGCAGCTGCCTGTGTTTGATGGTGCTAGTAGGGGTTGCCTGCGCTCTCTATCCCTCCATATCAAAACCACTTTCTGTACGCCAGGAGAATATCTCATCAGACAGGGGGATGCATTGCAGGCCAACTACTTTGTCTGTTCTGGGTCACTGGAGGTTCTAAAGGACAGCATGGTCTTGGCTATTCTGGGTTAGTAACATTTATTTGTTGCATTTTAATTTTGACTTGTTTTTTGGACATTATATATTGATTCTCTGAATTCTATCTTGGTGCACTATATGTTGAGTGAATGTTTTACGTAGGATTTATAGCTGTTTATTACCACAGCAACTACTTTTTACTTTTCTCTAGTTAAACTAAAGTTACATTTTTAATAACACACTTAAGAGCAATTGTGACAGACACGTTAAAAGCACAAACATTAAGTTTATATGATTTTTTTTCCCCTTGTGGTCTGTGGGGATCCCAATGCCCCAGTATAGTGACGGAGACACTATACTGTCAAAAAGCACCTTCTTTCAGATGAGACGTTAAACCAAGTTCCTGATGCTCTGTGGCCATTAAAAATCCCATGGCACTTCTCATAAAGACAAGGAGTGTAACCAAATTGCCGCCACTGGCCCTTGTCAATCATGGCCTCCTTAAATCCCCATCCACTTGATTGGCTCAGTCTCTCTGTCCTCTCCACCTGTAGCTGGTGTGTGGTGAGTGCACTGGCGCCATTGTACAGTGGCTGCCATCGCATCATCCAGGTGGCTGCTGCACACTGGTGGTGGTTGAGAAGAGACCCCCCCCCCCATGAGTAAAAAGCTCTTTTGGTGTACCGCAATACACAAAAAGTAGTGTCAATCATTTATTCAAACTGTTCAGTTGTCTTAAATATACATCTAGTAGTGGCATTACTGGTCTCTGTGGTCTACAGTACAACTACAGTATTATACACTGGTAAACAGATTTAAATATTAGATCAATATAAATATGGATTGTAATAGATGAAATTTTATTTTATTCAGTTTTGATGTCATTACAGGAAAAGGAGATCTGATCGGCTCAGACCTACCAGGCCAGAATCATGTGATCAAGACGAATGCAGATGTGAAGGCACTGACATATTGTGACCTGCAGTACATCAGTATGAAAGGTTTAAGTGATGTTCTTGAACTATATCCTGAGTATGCCAGCATCTTTACGACTGACATCCACCGAAACCTCACATACAATCTGAGAGAGGGCAGTGAGACTGAGGTAAGGCTACACTCAATCAATCTCAACACACAGTGGTCTGTCTTTGCTATATACTGCACAATCTCTGACCCATCCCCTGGTGTCATTTCTTTCTCCTTGCAACAGAACTACCCAGACTCCAGGGCATCAACTGCGAATAAGCATCCATCCATTGTGGAAAATGCTGATGATCCAGACAAGTATTTCCATGTCCCACCAGTTTCCAATGCATGCCGAAACCTTCTTCTACCCAATCTAAGCAGCCCAGTACGACGTACATCACTAGGGAATCTTTTAGGAGAGGAGTTAATGCAATTTAACACCCTGCGACATTGTCGTTCACCTGTAAGGGGTTGGAGTCCAAACCCCTCCCCCAAACATCAGACCAAAGTACAGAAACAAACCCTCCCACCCACATCTACACCCAAACCCACGCATAAGACACAGACAGATTCTGGAGGTACAGGACGCAAACCCACCAAACTGCTCATCCCCTCTCTCAACTGCTTTGGACCACCAGATCTTAGTCCAAGGTAACAGACATTTTCAAGAAACTAAATAAATATATTATTAATACATCATCTTAAATAGTTTGATTTAACACATCTTTCTTTCCTGTTTTAAAGTATTTTCTATTTAAAAGGATGCAACATTTCGACGTTCATACCACAGATTAAAAAAATAAATAAATTGCATTGTCTGCATCTGGACCAAAATGAATGCAGTCTTGAATACACTGCAAAGAATGCGCATTCCTCACCTGAGTTAGAGAAAATAACTGTTTATAGCTGGTGACAGTGGTCTATATTTGTCATTCAAAACTAGTATTACAGATATACAAACTCTAAACAAACCAGCACTTGCTTACTATTTTAAATATGAATCATGTTGATCAGTTGCAGTGCTTGGGGATGGAGTCTGGGGGAGCTTATTTTCCACAATGGTTTCAAAAATTGTCCAAAAGGGTTTTTATTTCATGAAAAATTAACTATTATTTTTAAGCTTTATTATCCTGATTGGGCCTGAAATGGAGGAATTTGGTTCAATACTGGTAATTAAACAATATTTTGCTGAATGTGTTTTTGTGCTGGGACCTTGGCTGGTTTAGGACTGTCGTCGATAAAGTCCTGGTTGGTTTAATTCCTACCTCTTATGTAGATCCTTCAGGGTGTCTTGGAAGGGTGAGGTTTCCAAGTCACAACTTCTTGCTACTGGGGTTCCTCAAGGCTCAGTGCTTGGACCACTTCTCTTCTCCATCTACATGATGTCATTAGGATCTGTCAATCAGAAGCATGGCTTTTCCTATCACTGCTATATGTTGATGACAGTCAACTCTACTTCTCATTCCAACCAGATGATCTGACAATAGATACTGTATTGCAGCTGAGACCTGCAGAGAGGCATTTCTAGTTGGATGAAGGACCATCACTTTCAGCTCAATCTTACGAAGACAGAACTGCTTGTGGTTCCAGCTAACCCATCGTTTCATCACAACTACTCTATACAGCTGGGTTCATCAACCATAACTCCTTCCAGGACACCCAGAAACCTAGGAATTGTGATATATCATCAGTTAAGCTTCACAGACCATATTGCAATAATGACCCGGTCCTGCAGATTTGCCTTATACAACATTAGGAAGATTAGACCCTTCCTGTCAGAACAAGCCACACAACTTCTTGTCCAAGCTCTTGTTCTCTCCAATCTGGACTATTGTAATGTTTTCCTGGCGGGCATTCCTGCATGTTCTATCAATCCTCTCCAACTTATTCAGAAAGCAGCAGCAACAGTTGTCTTCAATAAGCCAAAAAAGCTCATGTTACTCCTCTCCTCATCAGGTTACACTGGCTACCAGAAGCTGCTTGCATCAAATTTGAGGTATTGATGCTTGCCTGCAAGACAACCACTGGGACGGCACCAATATACCTAAACTCACTAGTTCAAACTTATGCACCCTCCAGAAGTTTGCATTCTGCAAGTGAATGGCACTTTGTGGTGCCATCCCAAAGAGGTTCAAAATCACTCTCACGTACCTTTTCCTGGGCTGTGCCCAGTTGGTGGAATGACCTTTACTAAAGACCTAATAAGTCTTTACTCATTTTCAAAAAACATTTAAAGACACATATTTTTCGCCAGCACTTGATCATCTAATTCTACCACTTACTTTTCATTTTCTTTTCTATTCCATTCTATTCTTAAAAAAAAAAAAAAAAAAAAAAAAAAACCTTGCTACATTCTGTGCTAGACTAACTGAGACTTGTCATGGCACTATACTTTTGTTGTTCTCTGGTTGGTCTGATTGCTTCTATTGTTCTCCTTTGTATGTCTCTGTGTCTGCTAAATGATTAAATGTAAATGTAAAATATATAAATAAAGATGACAATAAAACCGCCAGTAGATGGCAGCAAATCCCTGTTTTAATAAATGATTAGTTGAATCATTGAAAAATCAAACGATTCGTTCAAAACGTCTGAAATTAGTGAATGGACCTTGAATCGCTGGTTCATGTGATTTGTTCAAAAACAGATTCATTCAAAGAATGAAAAACCACATTGCTATACACCGTTGTATAAAAGTATTAACATATGTGCTGATATTTAGAAGTATGTTGCTTGTACAATGAATATAAAAACATAAAAACTCATACATGGTTATTTTTTCATTCATTTCCTTGAATTATAAGGGCATTCTGACTGCATTCCAATGGGTTTAATCACGCAATGAATGCTTCTGAACTCTCAAGATGTGTTTTTGTTTGTTTACTTGTCATACTTTTTTTGCTGACATACTGGTCAGCTCCCCTATTGTCTCTCAGTCCCTCAAAGTCACACTTTCATCACAATGACATGTCAGGGGAATGTCTTTAAATTCTAATCAAGGAAAAATCAGACCATTTGTTGTTTCAAGAACTTAAAAAGTTGTGCTTGAACCATTTTGTACGAAAAATTAAGGAAACTTGCTTCTGCTTATAGCAGCTTGTTACAGTACTGAGTTCTGATTGGTCAATTGTCATTGCTTAGTTAATGAATTATCATAAGGAGAGAATTGTAACATTTAATTAGCATAATAAATTTTACATAATACACAAAGGGATGTTTGGGGGTATGGTGTTAAAAAGAAAACATGGGGATGGTGTCACTGAAGGGGGGGGGGGGGGGATTATGCATGTGCTTTTTGTCCATTTTTTACAATGGGAAACCACAACCCCCCTAGTGCAATATCTGAGCTGACAGATGCTCACTGACTGTTTGACAGTTGACCATCAGCTTGGTGTTTTACAGCTTTAGACCTACTGTCTGCCGCTGTATAAAGTAATAGACAATATGAATTAATATTGAGTACTTTAAAGGAGAATTAGAGTTTTTTGTGTGATTAATATTTATTTATTAATATATTATTAATATTAATATTTAAATATTTAAATATTAATATTTATAACAGACTTTATCTAACTTTATGACTTTTTATAGAGTTGTAGATGGAATTGAGGACAACGGACATGCGTTTCATTTTAATGTGGAGGACACAACTGCCAAAACTAGTACAGTGACATCACTGGGTAGTAAGACACTGAATGGTAATTATATTTTATTCTTAGTATCTAAGTAACATATTGTAAACTTTATGGATCAGTTGGGTTATTGCATCTGTGTTTTAATGCAGGGTCTGGTCAAGTGAATGCATTACTGCTTCAGGAGACAAAAGAAGTGAGAGAGACCATTGACCAACTTAACAAGAAGGTACAGTGACAGTATCATTCCTAAAAACACATTAAATTAGACATTTAATCCTTCTAAAATGTTCCTTCTTACTGTACAAGCTCAGAAATCGTAATGAAATGAGGTGCACTCAAGTGAACAACAAAGGACACAAATTAAATTGATGGTTTATTTGTATTTCACGAGTTCACCCTTACATCTAATCTGAAGGCGAATAGTAGGCATATTTTGGTGTGCTGTCCTGGGGGAGGGGTCCGGGCCCGGAGCACAGCCCGAACCCAAATAACTCCCCCTATCCCCAATTTGGGATAAATAGATTAGAAGTGAGGAGTTGGGGTGGAGGAGGGATGCCGAAAAAACTGTCGTGAGACAGGAGGTAGGAAGACTGGATATATATACGCTTGTGTGCTATTTAAGATGATTAGCTAAACGAGATGCACCTGTGCCAAATTGAATGATTATCTGAACGTGCTTCTCCCGAACTTTGTTAATAAAACCACATTTTATGATTCTAATGTTTATATATACTTAAATGCAATATTTTAATACAACTCATTCCAGATGGGAACCCTGAAACAGGAAGTGTCAATACTGACTAAGGATCTGCATCACATAATGCACCTCCTGCAAGCACAAATGGCCGTTCATCATTACACAGCACCTTTGTCCTCCTGTCCTTATGGAGTCCACATGATGTCCAGTTCTTCTGTCAGTATGTCTCCAGCCTATGTCTTGGGTTCCAGCATCCACATGCAGCACAAAGACCATGTTGTCCCTGAAGGTCTCCTGGGGTCCACATCTTGGAGTCACAGCAGACCTGGTGGTATGACTGCAAACTCACTGTAGCTTTTGTTTTTTCATTGATGAAATCATCTGTATTTCTGTATTTCTAT